>NW_025109060.1:0-2797 GCF_011392965.1 Frieseomelitta varia | reverse complement strand
TTATAGAATGCTATAGAAATTTTACAAAATAATCATGAACTTTCGAACGTAGGGAAGACGCTATCAAAATTCATTCATTGATTCGTAATCAATTACCTGCACGAATTTTCAATGCAATGGTTAAATATTTCTGGTACAACAAAATTAATATTTCATAAATCCATATTTTTCAATGTAAACCAAGTGTGCTTTCCAGACGATATAAGAAACGCAAAGTGTTCGTGTAATAATATGGCATTTATAAAATGTTCATACTGCCAGGTATATTTATGCTCTTCATCCTAGACATTGTAATGTTCTTTTGCAAAATATTAGTTATTAAAAATTGCAATGCTCGACGTTGTATTTTATATTGAAATTTTCTGTGATATTTTAAATAAATTAACAATTAGGTATACTATAAATATGTAAAACACCGTATTCTGCATTAAAAAACAAGAAAACTTAAAAGAAAACAAAAACGGAGATAATACAAAGATATTCTTCCCTGGGAGGATTGGAACTCTAAAAACTTCAGGATATGAAATCCACTACACTATCAGCTACGCTACTAAGTTACTGCTTGTAGACGTAAGAAAAGAAGTATATCTCTAGAGTATATCTGTAGAAGATTAAATATCGCTGATATCTGAAAATAATGAGTATTGAAATGCTTGGACACAGTCAAATTATATTTACTTTAGAATCGACAGACCAAATTTCATTAAAATCGACTTCTCCTTGTCAGTTAGACGACACACCCTGTATATATGCGTGCTTAACCTTAACGACACATAGTGACTTAATTAGGTATCCATGATTGCAACAGCCTTTACTCTAAACAAAGCAATACAACAGCAAACACGTGTGTCGCTATTGTATAAAATAAAACACCTCTAAAAGTAAGACACCTCCAAGTCGCTGCTGTATTTACTCCGCCTGAAATCATCATAAATTCATCTCGCGCATAATTTACAGCGGTGGTGCAACTGGAGGAGTTATAACATGGCATACAGATAACTCTCAATGAGTTAGAAGTTGCGTGTCAAAAGTTATCGCGTGCTTTCCTCCCCTTCGCAGTTACCTATTTTTACGTATGTATATCTTTTTCGTTTTCAAAGTCGCGTGGCATTCCTAAGGCGAAAAGTGTGACTTCCGTTTGGGTGACGCGGCATTTCCTGCGCGCGCGCGCCGTAAAGAGGTCAGTTGGTGCGCGCGAGCATCGAAGGATTGAAAAGAGATAGAACCGTGAAACCGAAGAGCGCGCACAAGGTGAGGCAGGGAAAGAAGATGTCTATTTCCGAACGTGCGTCGCTCCAAATTTAAACAACGCCACCCGCCTCCGATGGCTTGTTTTCCACTTCCTCCCATCGCATCACTTTCGTTAAGCTGCTGCCCATCACGTCTCGCGTTCATTAAGCTCCGTACGAGAAGAATTACACCGCTCAGAACGTTGTCCTCCTCGCCCACCCCGAATCCTTCCTCGCATCTCTAGCCGCCTCTGTAAAAACTGAAATTTAACAATTCAGTCGTACGAAATTGTTGAGAAATTCATTTGTACAATGATGTGAGCGTCGCCTATTAATATGTAGCGAAATGAGCGACTATAGGAGTGGATATCGTGATCGATGATCGCGGACAATGATCTTTTGTTTTAACAGAAGAATAACGTATGTGTAACACGGACGGACACTCCACGTTTTTTCGACGATATAAATAATATAATTGCTAATATATTGTCTGCAGTTCAACATAAATACACTTTGTGAATAATACTTAATTATTCTTCAGAAATCGCTACTAGAATCTAGCAGTTTACTAAAATATAGGGAACGATACATTGGAACAGAAATAACTACTAGAATCTAGCAGTTTACTAAAATATAGCGAGAACGATACGATTGGAGCAGAAATCTCAGTTCGTTCGTTTAAAAAAGTTCGTCTCGCGGAGATTTTATTGTATCTCTTGGGATGGAAGTGCGAGTCGTGAATGAGTGCGACTGAATTGCGTGTAAAGTCGCGTGAAACGGGATTTGTTTATACGCGCTGCTCACAAAAATTAGGCGATTTTTCAAAATGAATACGTAGCGATAAAAAAAGAAGAAGCATTGGATTCTTTTTTTTATTAAACAAGAACAACTTTCTTTGACTTGTCGTTTGCTTGTTTGATGTTCCTGTTTAATAAAAAAAAATCAAATGCTTCCTTTTTTTATCCTCTCTTCGTATTCATTTTGAAATATTTCCCCTGACTTTTGTGAGCAGTATACTTGATTATGCGTAAACAGATTCTGAATTCAGGCTATCATTACAAAATGTAGAATGTACAAAAAGTGCTAGTTGTTTAAACATCATTTAATACTTCTAACAAAGCTTTATTTATAGCAAATAAACGATTATTCATTCCAGAGAGCGAATCGGTATTACGGATACCGGTAAAATATCAGTATTTTTAGGTTACTATTCGATTACGTTTGATGAAACCGAAATGGTGCGAATAAAACCGGTATAATGCTATCAAAACGATGTTAGGTTGGTAGATGTATTTCGGTATAATACTGGTAAATAAAATATTAATATATTAAAAAAGGAAAAGGAGACAATGATTAAATATTTTCATAAAGCTACCGATAATAAATTTGATTACGCTTATACACGTATCCTTTATTATTTCTGATACTAATTCATCGTTGTGTTTCCATACAATATCAGCCACGATACTCTTACTTAATTTTAAAATATGACCGATTTCTCGATACGTTTTTCCATTTTCTCGGTGAAAAATAAATCAAAAGAGGAGTTGAAACAACGATTGATCGTA
>NW_025109059.1:0-2794 GCF_011392965.1 Frieseomelitta varia | reverse complement strand
GTTCTTATTTCTCTTCCTTTTTTTTTTTTTTTTTATTATTATTATTATTGACCTGGTTTCGCCGCCGCCGTTGAATCATGCAGTTTTCATTCGAGACCCGTCAGTCGGAAATTCCGTTCGCGACTCCACCGGGGGTGAATATTCGTATTTATTGTGAACTTGCGAGATTCTGCTCGTGCGGCTGTTCGTTGCCATTTTCTAATCATTGATCGGAGGTTTCGTTCGAGAAATTGTCGAATAAATTAGCTAGATTCTGGTGGCCTGACGCTGACCATAACAGATATTTGGTTTCTGTAGAGAGGATGTGGGAATGTAAAAAAAAAAAAAAAAATTAGGAAAACGGAAAGTAACAGTAGAGAGGTGTGGATTTTTTGATAATTTGAGACGAATGAAGAAAGTGGAATTTAAATAGAAACTTTCCTCACTTTTTAACCCTTTTTGGTTCGCCATATTAAAATATCGAAATTGGCCTGTGAAAATATCGAATTTGCGTAATACAAGCTTTGCTAATTTAAAAAAAAAAAAATTAACATTGCTAGTCTCAATAAATAATATTACTAATTATTATACTTTTATATTTTTATGCAAGTTCCTATATGTATATATAAAATTTCTTTCATGTAGTGAATATCATAAAAAGCACTATACTTTGAATATTTTCTACTTTCATATCGTACCATCATTATATGGACGGTTCAGAATCCAATTGTTATTAAAATCGTCAGTTGATAGAATAGTTCAATCTTTGCAATATAATTATTATGATATTATAGTTAAAATCTTCTGAAGATTTTAACAAGAGAAATATGTTTGTACAGTATAGTTTTCATAAAAAGTGACTTATCATCATCATCATCATCATTATTAATGAAAATTAATATTATTATCAATTACATTTAATAATAATTATTAACGGAATTAATATTGTTATTTTAATGAAAAATGACTGATTGGCTTCCAGCTCTCCCACATATAGGGTGGCTACTGAAAAACTGAAGGGTTTGAAAAATTCATGAAAAAAGAAATTTAATTCATAAAAATTCACACATAATACTGAAAAAGTCATATATTAATACATTAATTACATTATTATATATAATTATATATATTATAATCATTATACATTAATACATTAATTATATTTCCAAATAAAATAGTAAAAAAAATTTTTAAAACATGCGTTTGTAAAAATTATTTTCGTTTTATCATTCAGTCTTTCACTCTGTACAATAAATTCGTACCTAAAATTTTCCCCTAAAATAAATGCACAGAAAATATCATCATACATTAGTACATTAATTACATTATTATATATAATTATATATATTATAATCATAATACATTAATTATATTTCCAAATAAAATAGTAAAAAAAATTTTTGAAACATGCGTTTGTAAAACTTATTTTCGTTTTGTCATTCAGTCTTTCACTCTGTACAATAATTCGTTCCTAAAATCCCCTCCCCCCCCCCCCCCAAATGCACAGAAACACACACTGGTTCACATTTCACAAGAATAACAAAAAACAATTTCGTCACTGCAGCATTTCAATAATAGACAATAATTCGCAAACTACAACTCAATGTCGGAACATCGTCGGTAAATCACGCTTGGCACGAGATCCCATTGTTTTTTGCTTTTTTTTTTCTCTTTCTTTCTTTTTTTATATCGTTCGATAAATACTCGAGGCAGAGCGGATATTACGCGACCGGTAAACTCGTCAACGCAAGAAACACATAGGTTGGTAACTCGAATCGTGTTTGGCGGGCGAGTTGAGGGTGGGGAAAAAAAGTCGGCGCGTGGATCGAGAGGGTTTGCCCGCGACGCTGCATATGCAAACATCGAGAAGGGTGGGTGGCGTGCGCTGCAACAGGGTTGGAAAAACGGGCGCGTAGTCTAGTCGGCAAATTAAAAGTGATTCATTTTGTTTCACCGGAACACGACATTAATCTTGCCGCGTGTACAAGCTGGAGGAAGTTGCCAGCGCACGCTAAGCAGATTTCTCGCTGCCTGGCAGCTTTTATTGTTCGCGCCGGTATTAACTTAACTTAAAGCCGTGACAAATTTTTATCCACCTCGCGCGGATTTCATTCGGGCAATCGTTCGCTCGAGTGGATTAATTTTTCACTAACGATTCGTTTAACTATCGACCGTATTATGGTTGTTTTAATATTGCTATTTACGCTACTACGTTATGGTGTTGTTGGATCGTATTATTTGTACCATTATAAATAATACGTCTGTGTCTGTGATAATCTTGGTAGTTACATGATCCTTTATTTCTTGTCCTGTGAAGTATTATAGTAATACGTAAATGTGTGATACATGAAATATATTACCGTAATGTGTAAATGTATATTGTAACAATTAATAGTCGCGAGTCGATTCAATTTTGGCAAGTTGTATAGTTTTTAATGTAGTCATTTTTTTATTTCAACGTGTTTCCAATGCTGCAGGGGGAAAATTATTTCTACTCGCCATAAGTTAAACGTAATGTATAAAGTATGTTGAAATTGTTAAGTATTTATATATTATATATTATAGTATAATATTATATAAGTATTTATATATTAGTATAGTATAATATTATTATTTAGTATAATATAGTATAATATCATATAAGCATTTATATATTAGTGTAGTATAATATTATTATATAGTATAATATAGTATAATATCATATAAGCATTTATATGTTAGTATAGTATAATATTATTATATAGTATAATATAGTATAATATTATATAAGCATTTATATATTAGTATAGTATAATATTATTATATAATATAGTAT
>NW_025109058.1:0-2788 GCF_011392965.1 Frieseomelitta varia | reverse complement strand
CTCTTCTTTTTTTTTTTTTTTTTTTTTTATCGATCGAAAATTGCACGGTACCGAAAGTAAATTACACCGCGGTGACGCGGTGATAATTTCTCAATGCCATGGCGGTGCTCTAAGTACGAGACGGTCGCCTACATGTAACAAACCGATCATTAATAATTCCAGACGGTGAATTGAAGCCCACGGTGTATACATTGTTTCATTTGGTTACAATATGCCATGCGGGGACGATCGTGAATATCTGTCTACAGTCACGCATTCCTGGTCTGAATGTCGTTGAATATAAAACGCGATGACAATGACGCTGTCCGCAATTTTCACCGGCCCTCCTCCCACCTCACAGTACAGAGAGTGAATCTCTCCCGGCACTTAGGGGAAATTAACGCGTTCTTTTCCTACATGATCGCGTACGACGCGCTCGCGTGCATCTGCATACAATGTCAAACGGTTAATCGTCGGCGTCATTGTCGTCTCGTCCGGTAATTAGATTCGTCCGACGCTTCGCGTGTCATCTCGGAGACGCATATGTACATACATACATACATACATACGCGTATACACCTTGCTGCATGGGTGTTGCACTCTGTCTGACCCTTGACAAGCTGAACAACATTGTTGAATAGCCTTCGATAAACACGTGTGAATCTTGATTGTTCTTGATCGTGACGTGAAATCAGTGAAAAAACTGAATATCTATACTTATATCTATACTTATATCAGTGGCGGTATCGAAGGCTTGTTCGAAGGTAATTGATTTCATCCCGCGAGCGAACTTCGTAGACTTGGTTTCACTTGGCAAACTTACATTTGTATACGTTCGTTTTATATGTTACATGTTATATATTTTATATGTATATTTTGTATTTTATATGTAATACATGTTTTGTATTTTATATTTCTGTATTTATATTTTGTATTTTATTATGTTATATTTTATGTCATATGTCATATAAAATATCATATAATAAATATAATGAATAATAAATAAATAAATATAATAAATATAATGAATAATAAATAAATAAATAAATAAATATAATAAATATAATGAAATATTATATATATATATATTATATTTCATTGGCGTAAAATTCTACGCACGTAAAAAGTTACGTGCATAGCTGCGCATGCGCTGTGCCCGATTTATTGCACATGCGCGTTACTTTGTCCGTCGAATCCCGTCTCGAACCGTTTTCAGAGACAGAGACGAGTTTCTACGAAAGCGGAATTTCATTTCACTGATATATGCACACGTCTACTTTCTCTATGTCGCGTCTGGAACATTTCACGTATAATAAATTCATTTTTTACACGTGAAATTAAATTCTCCGCGAGAGAAATTTCGCGAATCTCTGATGCGAGATAAGAGAACACGAAGAAAGGGGGCGGATCACTGATTAGTTAAAAAAAGTATAGTCATCTCGTACACGAGAATTAGTGAAAACTACACGAATACACAGACGAAAAGAGGATCTGGTTGTATTCAACGACTTCTAGATGCCAAATAATGAGAGAAAAAAATACAAGATCTACGAATAAACGTGAAATAAATTAAAATAATAATTAATAATAAAATTAATAAAATATTAATAATAATAATAATAATAAATAATAATAACAATAAAAATAAATAATCTACTGTTAGATCTATATATAATCTATCTAACTCCTTTCTCTTCTCTTTCCCTTTCTCAATGTTTTGCTAGTCAATCGACAAGAAGAAATAAAAAGAATTCGACGCTGGAGACAAAAATACGTGCGAATTATGATTAATTTCGTAGACGAAGATGACTGGTCAAATGAATCTCGCAAGTCAGCGCTTCTTTCGATCGCGAGGGTAATAACACGAGTTTAACCAGCCGCTGCTTCGCACGGGTCGCGTGCGAATTGAAATTGGTGCTATTCGCCAATTATTAGCGAAGATGAATGACGCGATTGCCGATGGAGCAACAAGATACATACTGCATCGTCATCGCGTGTCACTGTATGTCACAACAAGTTGTCAGCGAACAAGCTGGCTCGTCCGCAAATTGCAATACTATCTGCCCGCTAAATGATGTGGATCAAGAATCAGGAATGTCGGGGCAACATGTTGCTGCACGTTGTTAAAGAGGGTTAGGTTAACCTCTTGCGCTGGAATATTTGGCCCGAAATTGCAATAATTTCTCAGTTTCAAAGGGGTCAGGACAGCGTGTTTCTTGAAAAATCGATTTTTTTATTTTTTTGTTTGTTTTAAATAGCAGCCTTGAAGGAATAAGATACAAAAGGCCCTAGCCTTTAAAACGACTTACTTTGGAGTACAATAATAAATCCGCGGTTACAGAACAGAATTGAATTTGTATCACTGCTTACAACTTTAAGCAGTATTATAAAGTGTAAATCGTGTGATTCAAATAATACTTTTGGCGAATCGAATATTAGGGGACTTGGAGTCAATTCAGTTGTGAATTGCAAGAACTGTGAGCCGCGATATACAAGTAAAAAAAGTAAATAAAGGATGCACATGACGTTCTGAAACTGCAAACGCGTTTTTCTCGAAACTAGGCTTTTAGAAACGGTGTGCAAGATATCTAGGAATCTAACCAACCGATTACTGTGAAACTCGTTATCTTTAGTGTAACATTTACTAGGGATTGACGATCATTTTTTAATTTTTTAATTTTTAACAATTTCGAAAAATGTAAACGAAAAACGTAGAAATTTTCGGCATAAATTCGATACATCAAAAGCAAATGGCTGCTATTTTCATAATTTTCACAAAAATGAAAATGTTGGATCGTCAATCTCTAGA
>NW_025109057.1:0-2622 GCF_011392965.1 Frieseomelitta varia | reverse complement strand
TAGGCGTATACAGAATAACAGTGATAATTGTGTACAAACATCTCAGAATGATGCATTCAGTAAAAGTAGTCAGACCATTGGAAAAATGGAAAAAGAAGAGATTAATCAGACAAGTTTTACTGAAGTAACTGATTACGATACAATATTAGATAAATTAGCAAAATTGACAGTAAAATACGATGATATTAAGGCACTTTACGAAAAAAAATGTCTATTGTTCGAAGAAAAAAATCAAACAGTACTAACTTTAAAAGGGGAGTACTTGTTGAAGTAAATACTGCCAATAGGACTAATGCAGAAGAATATAAACGATCGATTGATTTGCTTCAGAAAGAGCATTCTTTAGTAAAGGAAGATAAAATGCAGAATGAAGAAACATTAACTGATAATATTAAGTTTTCTTTGGAAATAAAAATTAGCAATTACGAACGACGACTTAATGAAAATGAACAACAACTCTCTGTCACTTACTAAAAGTGATTATAATCAATGTACGGAAAAATTGAACGCGCTGCAAGCAGGTTTTGATAGTCATCAAAGTGTAAAACTGAACATGAAAAAACGATGAATAACTTACAAAAAGAATTATCATTTGCAATAGAAAGGAATAATACCAAATCGCAGTGTTGCCAAATGACAGCAGCTAGAACATAATCTGGAAAATATAACTGAGCTTCAGGAAAATATTCATGAATTAAATAAGAGTTTAGAAACGTGTTAAAGCGAAGAAGCTCAACTACAAAAATTATTGGATGAGAACAATGACAAACTTCTAGATTTAGAAGATCGTTTCGAACAAGCGGACGAATAGGAGCAAGAAACCGATCAAATCAATCAAAATCTAGTAAAAAGGTGGTAAACAAAGAAAAAGTCGCATGTAAAAGAATAATTAAAAAAATGTGACTCCCGAAGTCGATACACACGACATAGAATCAGGTAATGCTAGTCAAAATATAAAAGATACAAAAAGTGACGATCGTTCGTCACAAGATACGTCAAAGTGTGAGAATATGTGTATGTGTTGGTGTGGGTAATGACGACATTCAAGGACTTACTTTGTATATATTATACGGTATGTACAACGAAGGTAAACCTAGAAAGAATAAACCTAGTGAACAGTAAACAAGTGTGTATAAAAATTAAAATTTAATTGAGACATTATTAAAAGTAATACCCTAAGAACTAATATTCCAGTGCTACAAACTAATAAATTCCAACAGGTTATGTGCCTAGTTTGGACTAAAAACTAAAATTTAAAAATAAGATCGAAGAGAGAGGAAAAAGTAAAACATCTCGCAAGTGAAAACGTGGTTGTGAAAAAAAAAATTCAAAGGAAATGGCTAACTGTAATAACGGACATAACGATGAAACAATATAAATTGAGAAACTGCAGGATGAAACAAATTTTGACATCTGCAAGTTCCAAATAATTATAGTTTTTAAATCTATCGGTACATACGACGTAGTAATAGGAAAAGATACTCATCGAGAGGATTGGTCGGACAAAAACAATAACTGACTGGGATACTACAGAATTAGAGAGTGGCAAGTTGATAATGATTGGCAAGTATGTTCTAATTACGTATCTTGTGACGAATGATTGTCACTTTTTGTATCTTTTTTTATTTTGACTAGCATTACCTGATTTTATATCGTGTATCGACTTCGGGAGTGACATTTTTTAATTATTCATTTACATGCAACTTTTTCTTTGTTTTCCACCTTTTTACTAGATTTTGATTGATTTGATCTTTTTCTTACTCCTTTTCGTCCGCTTGTTCAAAATGATCTTCTAGAAATTTGTCATTATTCTCATCCAATAACTTTTGTAGTTGAGCTTCTTCGCTTTGACACGTTTCTAAATTTTTATTTAATTCATGAATATTTTTCTGAAGCTCTGTTATATTTTCCAGATTATGTTCTAGCTGCTGTAATTTGGCAATCTAAACATCCAAACACTGCGATTTGGTATTATTGCCTTCTATTGCAGATGATAATTCTTTTTGTAAGTTATTCATCGTTTTTTCATGTTCAGTTTTACACTTTGAAATATGACTACTAAAACCTGCTTGCAGCGTATTCAATTTTTCCGTACACTGATTATAATCACTTTTAGCAAGAGACAGTTATTCATATTCATTAAGTCGTCGTTCGTAATCGCTAATTTTTATTTCCAAAGAAAATATTATCTACTATAATATAACTAAATATTATCTACTAAATATAACTGAATATTATCAGTATTTTTTAATGTCTTCAATCTGCATTTTATCTTCCTTTACTAAAGAAAATTCTTTCTGGAGTAAATCAATCGATCGTTTATATTCTTCTGCATCAGTCTTATTGGCAGTATTTACTTCAATAAGTTTTTCTTTTAAAGTTAGTACTTCTTGATTCTTTTTTTCGAACAACAGATGTTTTTCTTCGTATCGTGCCTTAATATCATCGTAGTTTACTGTCAATTTTGCTAATTTATAATAACACATTGTAAACAGTTTCTTCAGTAAAACTTGTCTGATTAATCTCTTCTTTTTGCATTTTTCCAATGGTCTGACTACTTTTACTGAATATATCATTCTAAGATGTTTGTACACAATTATCATTAAATTCTGTATACGCCTG
>NW_025109056.1:0-2781 GCF_011392965.1 Frieseomelitta varia | reverse complement strand
AAAATCACGTCGATTAAACGACAGGAAGACGTAATTAACAAGATACCGTTTGATTATTTCCACCTCTATTTGAAGTATTTTCTTGGGTTTGTCTGTGATTTTACTCAAAATTTCAAGAATCGAAAATCACGTCGATTAAACGACAGGAAGACGTAATTAACAAAATACCATTTGATTATGTCCACTGCTATTTGAAGTGATGCTTTGTAAATAAATTGTTGGCAGGGCAAAGTTTGCCGAGGGCAAATGGTTGAATCTAAATTTAATATTTAACGAATCGTGTCTTGAATTAACCAAGGATCACGAGATCCGCTTTGAACTGAACGAGCCCAATTTCCCTCACAGCCTGTTTTCAACGGGACGAACGTCCAACAGAGCGCTGGCTCGATGAATTTATTTCCCGTTAAACGGCGAATCAAATTCAAAACCTTCATTCCGCCAGTCCACCCCCCCCCCCCTCTTTTTTTTCATCACATATCCGCCTCGCGTAACGCGGAGCATCGGTTAATTCGTCGAGAGTAGATTAGCCGAGGCACGAATTGGATTTTCGTTAACCGACGCCACGAATCGAGGCTGCTCGTTACGTGCAGCGTGCAGAAATTTTCTTTTCCCTCTTTTCTCTGGTAAAACAAAACCAAGGGCGAACTGCGCCTGGAATTGCAACGCTCTCGCCGAGACAGAAAAAAAAAAAAAAAATGATTCTCTTTCGTGAAGAAATTTCTGACTTCTGAATTTTTCTGAATTATTTTGCAAATTTTATTTTCTGAGAAGCGATATACGAGATTACTGTACACGTATAGAAGAGCTCTGATATCACTGTTTTCAATTAAAAGCAGCTTGAACATTCTCGTTAGAATTCGAGTGCACGATCTCCTCAACTTTCTTCGGTTTCTTCCCGGATTTTGCGCTCAAAGGAGATAGTAGCAGCTTCCACATGTATTACGTACAACGTGAGACTTCCTTCATTCGCGAATTTCATACACCCACGAGGATAGTGTGAAAATTTCGGTGAAAAATTGTTTCCTCGTCGCAAGTCTCTCGCGTTCGCTTCCGATTTAAAAATGTGAATCTCGACGAGGTTCTGATACACGATATTTGTGCCTCTCGTTTGCCAGATCGATCGACTGCGCAGAACAAAAAAAAAAAAAAGAATAGAGAAATTGATAATATAAAATCCTTTGTATCCAGAAATTTTCATAACAATAACTTTACAATGTAGCATCCTATCAAAAATGAAATAAAAATAATTTGCAAAATCCTCGATGGAGTACTGCGTTGTAAAATTTCCTGTAAAATTTAAATTCAAAGGAACGTGTGAACATGTTAATATACACAGAGTATTCGTACGCAAATTAGATTTGAAAGTACAACGTCTCTCTACTTTCACGGTTCCAAGATCGTACGATTAATTTTGAAAAGAGGAGACTTCAGCCCTGAAGAGCCTCAAATGGACTTAGACAATTTTACATCATTTTGTAAAAGGGCAGGCAAAGATATTTTGTTCTCTCTCGAGGGTTGAAATCTTCCCTTTTCAAAAAAATCCCTCGAAATTTATCGCACGATCTCTTTTCAAGCTGTAAGAGTCGTAAGTAAATCGGCTCACAATTTTTCATTAAGTATATCATGAGTATTAACATTTGAGTTATTTTCGTTTAATTTAATTTTGCTTCTAAAACAAATTTAATATTCCTTAAATTGTTAGTTCAGGTGATTTTCGTAGACAATTTTATAGATTTCTTTCAGGTTTTTCAGGAGTTCAATTTCATATATCGAATATTTTCATATTCATTTGATCAGTTTACCTTCGGAGGTGAATCGTACGATTTCTTTCTACGAAGTTACAACAGTTGCAAGTGTTTCGTCGAATATTTTCTGCGTATTGAACAGAATGACAGATCGTTCGTTGCGATCAAGTATCGTTTAATTTTTTTCCGCTGTTTGAAATAAATCTAGCGCTTGTCCCGACGTTTTTCGAGCGTCTTTTTCGTCACAAAAGCAATCTGGTCGTCGCGTCGCTAGCTATTGGAACCAATTCCAGGCGAATCTCCCGAGAGAATCAGGCGAATCAGAATCTAGAACTTGGGACGTCCCATTCGCTGTCGACGGGTCGTTCAAACTTCGCGAAAAGTCGAGGTAAAAACGTCGCCGTTGCCGGATCTCAACGCATCTCAGTCGAATCCCACTTACTTTCTTTCGTCTCGTTCCTCTGAGCATCGTTCGCGCCAAAAAAAAAACCATTCGCAGCGTCACAGTATACCGGCGCGAATTTACAAAAACTGAAATATTGTCCAATCTTTCGAACTTCTCTGCCCTTTCAATTTTTTTTTTTTTTTTCAATTTATGATCAACGTCGCCCATCTACCTTCTGGTCATTAGCTTAAGTACCGTTTCCTTCTTTTCAAGATGATTGTATCTTAGATGTTCGTTTCCTTTAGACAATTCAGGACATTTCCTATGTGTTTCTGCGACGTCATGGCTTCTGCCGGTGATGTTATTTTGTATTTTTGCCTTTGAGCATGGTACTTGCTGCATTCAAATAGAAGATGATGGGTCGACAAAATTCGATTGCATTGGATACACATTTGGGGGTTCTGTATTTTTTAAAATAAATACTCACGTGTGAGTTTGCAGTGTCTTTGTTCTAAGCCCTGTCATGCGACTATTCTGTCTTTTCTCTTCATGTTGTGGGTGGGCATTGTTTGATAGAAATCTTGGGTTATATTATGAGTTTTTTTTTTTTTTTTTTTGGAGGTGTTCCATATTTTGTTCCACGATTGTTTT
>NW_025109055.1:0-2779 GCF_011392965.1 Frieseomelitta varia | reverse complement strand
TACTATATATTTGATTATTTATATCTATTTAAAAGTATCATGTGATCATATTCAATTCAACAAATAATTTTTGAAACAGATCTTGCATCACTGTGTTATTATTTATCATATTTACTTATATTTCTTTATTTTATTTGATTTTATTTTTTCTTTCGTTATCAGCGTAAACCTTGCATAAATCGAAACGACAGGATGTGATGTGAAAATAGAAATAGGGTCCTAATTTAGAAGAAAAAAAATATATTGCTAAGTTTATCGATGTACGTTGTCTATGGTACATCCATTGTGGTACATATATATCCAGTTAGGGAATAGGCAAATTATTTAGTTTCCTAAAACGTTTTTCAAACTTCGGAAGTAAAGATATAGAATTCATAACGTTTCTAAATTTTAGTGTTACATTACATTTGTACCGCTTTTGCTCTCGAATAATATTTATAAATATCTATGTATGTACGTTCCGTAAAAAATATCTTAACATTTTCAGTTCCACGTTTTATAATTAGGAGAAAGACTTTGTGATTATTTTTAGTTAGTTATTGATCTTTTATTTACATATGAAATGTGTATCTAGAATATGACAACTAGATTTCTTATACTAAATTCTATGGACAGAAGACGGAAAAAGTAAGTTTATTCTAACTTTTTCATTATACCTCTACATTGCACTTTGTGTTGCATCATATGTTTCTAAAATAATAAATAATTTTAATTTTTATGTTTATCATACTTTACTTCACTTTAGTACATTGTTTTTCAATTTTTACATATAATTTACTTTTTTATATTTCGTATAATCAAAATGTTGAAAGGAAGTTAAAGAAAATTTTTATTTTCTGTTTATTCTGTTTATTCTGTTTCTATATTTTATATAGTTATATAGTTTTAGTTGTTGAGCACGACGTCGTTTCCGCTCACCTGAGCAACAGTCCAGTTCTCGGAACGAGGGGCTGTCGCTCAGTTTCCGCCCACGCAGGCGTCGTCGTTGTCGCTTTTAGTGTTCTTTCAGCTCTGTCCGCCACCGTGTCAGCTTGCTGCACACGAAGGATCGTGTGACCTCGCTCGAGGGTGGTAGCGTGGTGCTTCCTCGCTTGATAGCGCACGTGCCTTGGCCCAAGTACCCGCCCACGCACTTTATTGTAATGGATTCAAATATGTTTACTGAGACATTCTGATTTCTGATACACATCCTTCCCTTTCGTCATCGCTGAAGTTGGACCCGCAGACTCCAGCAGAGCGGGCAGGTAAACTCCTCCGGGTGTGGAAATTTCGTATCGGGTCGCTTGAGGGAGAACGCTCCTAATCCTCTCCTCCTGTCGGCTTTGCTCCGGTCCGATATCGGCATTTAATGGACGCGGAATTGACTTGCGATTAAACAGAAGTTTAACTTGATCTTCGGAATCAATGGTTTGGTCCACTTCCAGCGGCAATGCCGGTCTGATCCGCGGTGGAAGAATGAGACCCACCGACTCCATCTGATTCCAAAAATCAGATTAATATAGTGATCTCGCTATGGAATGTGTATCAGGTATTCATCTGATAAGAACAGATTAATTAGAGCTGTATTATCAAGCCACGCTTCCCGTGGGGACAGAACCCTCGCGGGATTTTACAAATTTGTCACAGGAGGGGCCTATTTAATATTAACAGCAAGTAGAAGAAGGCTGTAGGGGCTCCTCTCATTCATACGCGCTTAGTATTGCAATTACAAATATATGAATGAATAAATAAATAAATACATAAATAAATTAAAACACATGAATAAATTAAGTCCGGAGCACGGTCGGTGCTGGACGCGTGATCGCTGCTGTAGCAATCTCTACTGTACTCGCAGATTAACCCTATGCACACGAGCGGCGCCGCTAAGGCGCCCGGCCGATTTGAATTGTCTACTCGAGCGGCGCTGCTACGGCGCCCGGGAGGTTTGATGCGTCTTGTCGTAATGCGCTGTACCTGCACTACGGCATTTTGGAACTGTATCTATTTATTTACGATGTGCGATAAGATATTTTCATCTGATCTACTTTCGTGGACTAGGCTCGGCTTGGATTCTTAGCCATATCTTAGCCTAGTTTAATTAGTCTCAGCATAGCATTCGGTTGAAACAGTCTTGGCAGTGAGTATAACAGTTGAAAAGTTTTCGAGCTCTAAAAATGTGGATCAGCTCAAGTTCAGACGAATTCGATTTTGCGTCTATAAACGAGGAAATTACGATTTCCGACGGATTACGCCACGAAACGAACGAGTCCAGTGGAGAAGATAGTGAGGAAGTAAGAGGTGTGAGACGACAGAATTTGTACGAGCTTTATCTTGGCTGAATAATTATTGAAATTGAAATGCCACCTGACACGAACCACCTTAACAAATAGGAAGCATATGTCAGTGCTAATAAAAAAAAAAAAATTCCGCAAGAAATCGACCGTAGCATATCGCAAAAGAAATGCATAAGTTTTAGCGTGGAAGGACAAGAGGGTTGTCACACAATTGACCACCTGGAATAATGCAGGAATGTCTCCTGTGAAACGAATTTTACGTGGTAGAATTGAAGTTACCGCCAAAAAGACTAATGTAGTAATGAATTATATAAAATATATGGGCGGTGTCGATTGTGCAGATTAGTATGCCTCAACGTGCTGTTTTTTAAGAAAATGGTTGCGTCAATTGTTTTTTGGGGTTTAGAAATTTGTTCAATAAATTTATATATTGTATATAAAACTACTAAACGGCAAAGAAGAGAACAGTCGCTTAATCACTCGCGGTATGTGAAAACTTTAGTTCA
>NW_025109054.1:0-2775 GCF_011392965.1 Frieseomelitta varia | reverse complement strand
TGTAAATAAAAGTGATATTTACATACGTATCTGTGTAGTTCTACATTATATTATCACTCCACTGATAAAATAATACAATCAGTGCAGTGATAATATAATAAACTAAATAATATACTAAAACAATGCAGTATAATCATATTAAATTAAAATTATACTGCATTGTTTTAGCAAAAAATCTACATAATAATTATAGATCACGAAATATATATGATCGCGTTATGAGCAAAACCGTATTCAAAGCATCAATTCTACATATTAATAAAGCAAATAACAATTAATAATTATAGTGTTATAGTATACATGTGTATGAATATATTTTTTACAGGATGATTGGACAACAATTTCCAAATGGTACGTACAAGTGATGCGACAGTACTCTCTGAACATCGGTGTCTTGAAATGTCGATCCAATATGACTACACGTATTTCGATACCCGGGAATATTTCACTATAACCGGCGGCATCTGTACCGAAGGCAACGCAAACTCCTGTAGATACTATCCCATGTGGAAAATTGCAAAATAAATACGATTTGTTCGGGTCCAGATCGGTGGTTTTCACTAGTTTTATAGGAAAGTAGCTGCAGATGTACCGGTTCATTGCACACGTTCTAAACCACTGTTTGAATTGTGCCCTGCGAACGTGATTAAGTAAAATCTAACGTATTGCCGAAGATTTGGTAGTTCACACAAGTTACATTGTTAAATTCTGGTTTGCACACGAAATATTCGAAGTTAAATTTACGCAAAAACGTACCGGTGGATTCATGAACTTTACGAGTAAACTGCATGTTATTTTAAATTTAAATACTCTGTAGAATGCAATACGAATTATGAATAAACTGTAATCTCGCTTAAACGAATGTCATTTGATATTCTGAGAAACACATGTATTATAATTGCAACACTTTGAACTGTAAGTGCAACTAATTAACTATTCCCTATTACAAAAAGATAATATACGAGCAATATATTTCCAGGAATTTATCATTTCCAAAACTTAACACGTTCTAAACCTTTGGTAATATTTCAAAAAGCGATGGCGACGTTCACCAAGACTTCATGTACGTTTTGTTGTGGAATTAAGGGTAAGTTAAGTGAAACGTTCAGGTACGAATGAAAGCGCAACTATGTATAAAATTTGTAAGAAATAATAAAAATCACATCTGACGTGAAAACTATATTTATCTTTCTGACAAGGCACATTCAAATTGTTCCGAACATTCCGTGTTCCTGTCGAACGCTTGAATTATTCGTACGAGAATGATAGCAGATGTCTGAGTTTTTAACAGCATATGCGATTTTCTCAATTAATTACAACTACCTTTTACCAGTGACGTCGTGCGTGTCATTGTCATAGTACATCCAGATGACGTAGAGTAACACGATGTAGCGCAGAATCTTCGTATAAATGATGCAATATATTGCGATAACATATTTTCCGAAATATCCTGTGAGGATTATAAAAAATAAAATTGAGAAGTACGCTCCAACTGCAAGCGTTTCCAATCTTCGCTTCAATGGAACGTTGAGCGGCGCGAACTTTATCCCAAGAATCTCCATCGTTTCTCTCCTTCTCGTTCTTCGTTTTCTTATGGTAAGATCAGTTCAGCGATTTTTGATCAATAGTTGATGAACTGCAACGGTTGACAACTAGATTACGAATTTCTAGACAAACTACTACGTTCTTTGAAAACGAAATTTGATGCAGTGACACGTTTCCGATAGAAATCACTGTATGGATATATCGGTGATAGTGGAAGAAATGTATCAGTCTTAGAGGTGCGTGAACTTTTTTCGAATCAGCTAATGAATTTTTGCGACTAAGTACAACTATGTGCGTTAACGTTTTATTTTATTGTTCACTGATTTCACAAACTAAAGATTCCGTCAATCTCTTCTATTGATTTCTGTTTCTTTGTGCAACTCAACTCCGAAAGTGGACGATTGAGAAACATACATGAGTAGTGATCCTAAACAAGTCTTACTTACTAAACCGCGATACAGCGGTATTCTATTCGCAGAGTCTTCAGTGTTCAGTTTCAGTACAGTTTTAACATAATATGATTTCGTTTTCAATTTCAGAGCTTCATGGTGGGAATACTATTAAGGCGAGCAATGCACGACAAACGCAAAAAGATGGATACTTGTGAACATTATATGAAAAGCTATGCGTCCTTGCGACATATAAATACGCTTCCGAGTTAAAAAAAACCGAGTTAAAAAAACACCGCCATTTGAATCATGGCTCAGTCGTTTTCAATTTTATCATAGCAAGATTACGTGGAATATTTATACTTCCTTCGTTCGGTACAGGAATATTCATACGTCTATTAATTTGCATGTACTGGTACATTTTAAATAAGTCACATTATATGATCAACATATACATGATACATATGAAATGAATTATAAGTCGGTAAAGCATCTTGTAGATCAGTAACATATGCAAATCTGTTAGAATCTCCAAAATATTTCTTCGAATTACCATCGCTATATGTGACTTCAAAATGAACATAAAGAAAGGTTAATATCAGTAATGACTATGTCTCGAAAATATATCTTATATGTGTACATAAGTCCATCAGTGGAACATGTCCGGGTTAAAAAAATGTTTAAACCTTATTTTCATATAAATTTTTTCAACCCGCGAATCTTAAGAAGGATTGATACTTTCGCAACTACTATGGAAGATCCTTACGACTTTATCCTAACATACTACATCTTACATCATATTATATATGCTTCTGCTAATTGTTTTTGCTTTACACATTAA
>NW_025109053.1:0-2768 GCF_011392965.1 Frieseomelitta varia | reverse complement strand
TGTACTTTGAAGAAAAAAAAAAAAAAAGAAAAAATAGGAAATAAGGAAAAGAAAATACAAAGAGGAAAACAACGAAAGTTATTAAGATCTAGAGGAATTATATTATTGTACGCGTTAAAACGTTAAACACGGTGTGTATTTGGACGATCGACGACTGACGACCGACGACCGACCGTCAACATTTTTTCAGAAAAATTGCCGAGAAAGGAGAGAGAGACAGGGCGAGAGAAAGGACGGAGGGACGGGTTGAAAGGAACGAGAGCGTGTGTAAAAAGACGATAAAGAAAAGAGAAAGAACGAGTAGAAGGGTGAGAAATATATATATATAGAGAGAGAGAAACAGAGAAAGGGAGAGAGAGAGAGAGAGAGAGAGAGAGAGAGTGAAAAACAGAGGGGTTAGCAAAGGGTAGAAAAGTCAGCCAAAAATTATACCGGTTAATCGCACGTTAAACATAGACGAATCGTCGTGGTGGTGATTGGTGTTGGAAAGGAAGGAGATACGTGGATCGTTAATGAAGAAGAGATTAGGTTCGAATCATGCGACGTTGCGACTCGACGAGAGACACATTGAAAATTGGATTAATTGGAATCAAGGTAAAAGAGGGGGGAGTAGTAAATAATCAGCGTTCGGTCATCAAGGAGGACTTGTAACGCTGTGTTTTGCACTTGCCTCGCCTCGCCTCGACCAAATTTCAAGAAAATAGCAGCCGTCGTGTAGCAAACACGACACGGGCCTCGAAACATAAAGGATCAAATAGTGATTCGATCCGGCGAACCGTACGATACGATACGATACGATATACCGTGATATTATCGTATCGATCAGCCTCTCTCAGTAATAGGAGGAATTTTCGTTGGAGACGCGCGTTGTCGATTCGACAAATAGGAGGAATACGTTGGTTGATTGGAGCGTCTCGGAGGAGCTCGTTACTCGATAAATTTGGATCAGCGAAGAACGAGCACGGGATATTGTTTCGTTTCTAGTTTGGTTGAGGGAACGATCGAATATGGAAATCGCAGCCTCTGCAATGTTGGATGGCCTGAAAAACAATCGAATCAGCAAGTTGGCACTGTCGCGGTTCTTGTCGCAGAGTCTGTGAGTAAATTAACTCGGCCGTTCGTCGAGCACGTAATCGATTCGACGTGGTACGAGTAACCAGGATGCTAGAAAGCATCGGCACGTAGCGCGCGCACTAATTGATTGCTTGGCTTTTTTATGCTTCTGTCACGTTTCATCGTCATCCAGGCAACTAGTATATATATATATATATATATATATATATATATATATATATATTATTCATACATACATATAAATATATATATATATATATATCATAACCTACGCATTCAAGACCAAGTTTTTTATCGCGCGCACTTGCTTGTCGCTGCTTCCATCCGAGATGATCCGTCCATCCGGCTCTCCATCCTGATGCTGATTATCGCACGCGGTCGAATCGTTGCCGTTCTCGCGATGGGCGTCCGCGATTATGGCCGCTTGCAACCACTTTCTCGTCCACCCGCCCGCTTTCTCCTTTTTGCTCCTTCCTGCTTTCGTAGTCAAGCAGAAATCCGCGCAGTTCCACGTATCCACGTTCTTTTTTATTCTTGTTAACAAGTTTTCTCTAAGCATGCGAATCATTTTGTACGAAAAACGTACCCTTGTTTCCCCCCCTCCGGATCTCGAGATCCGTACGCGTCTTCGATTCTCATTCTCTCGTATGTAATAAAGTGCCTTTGTTCTTCGTCTTTTTTTTTCTTTTTTTTTTCGTTCGTCTCGTTGTTTCTGCGCACTGTGCGTCGTATAATATTTGATACTACGACCACGTTCACGAGTAAGACGCTGAGGGGCGCAAAACCTACGCAAAACAGGGGAATCGAGAAGAAGAAATGCTTCGGTAACGAAGTGGGAAAGGGCGAGAGGTTGAAGAGAGGAGACGAAAGAATGAGAAAATGGGAAAGGGATGGGAGATGAGAAGAGCGAGAAAGACAGAGAGGGGGAGAAAAGAGAGAGAGAACAAGAAAAAGATTCCCTTCGTTTGTAAATTCTTTCCGAAGTTTAGAAGGGGAATATCTGGAAAAATAATACAATAGTACAACGTGTGGACACGCGTGTCGTAACACTTCTCGCGACAAGTCGTACACAAGTAGATAAAATTTGATTTACGCTTATGTACGCTCGGATCGAAGGAAACTCGTCGACAAATTGTAAAATGCTTCGGAGAACGAGAATTCTTATCGGGTAAAAAACCAAGGAGAAATCTGTACGCGTTTGCTCTTTACGCTGGTATATCCAACTTTGTGATTTGTAGGAAATTTTACGTGTCGACACATACGGAATGATGGTATCGGATTCGCGCGTCCACGCGTTCTCGAGCTCTCCCCCCCTCCTCCTCCTCCTCCTCCCGCGAGACCAAATCCGAGATGGGAAATGGTGATCGATCGCGGTAGTATTCGGAATCGCTCGAAGCGATGAATCTTGTAAACGGAACATCCGCGTCCATCATCACGGACAGAGAAGTTCGGTCAGTTAAACGACACTCGGATCTCGCTTGCGCACGCGTCTGCAACCCATTTTCGTTCCTTTTATTTCTCATCCGAGTTTTTTTTTCCTGACAGCCAAGATATATACGAATAATTGAAAGGACACCGAGGGCTGGCCCACTTTATTCAACGGTGCCTCGGGCTTTTTCTAAACAAAGGAAACACAGGAGCAACTACCGATCGAAGTCGTCATTTCGACGAATCACGTCGTTTTTTTTTTTTTT
>NW_025109052.1:0-2762 GCF_011392965.1 Frieseomelitta varia | reverse complement strand
AATTACAAGTTTTTGGGACTCTTGAGTGTCTCTATTATTTTCCAGATGTCCCAAAGTTTTACTATTTTTTATCGCATTCTCGAAAATACGAATTTGCATGAAAATCACAAGTATCGAGCCGATTGTACAAATCGAATCGTTTTTTCCTCCGTCGTGTGTTTGGACAAAGTGGTGGAGTATTACCGCGAGCGTGAATCGATCGAAGCGGATCAGGCTCCAGAAGTGGCTGAACGGAGGAACGGGGCGCGTGTCGCACGCTCGAGATCGTGTCCATAAAAGAGGCTAAAAACGCGTGGCGTGGCGCAGCGTGGCGTGGCGCAGCGTGGCGAGATTCTGCCGAAATGCAAAGGCGCGCGGTGGCTCTCGCTTCTGATTCGGTTTCTTTCTCGCGTATGCCCACCTTGCGCCAAGCTATTTTCGACGATGCGAGTACAGAAAAGTAAGGGGACCGAGTCCGAGAGAGGTCGAGCGTGTTCCAAAAATAAACGACGAGCCCATCGAGCTGCATTTTATGCGCCGCCGTGGCGGGGGAGAGAGGCCGATAAGGTCGAACGTACTTTCGAACGCCGCGTCACCGAGCGGCGTCAGAGCTTTACCTCTTGCTCCGAGTTAGCATGCACGTATCTCGGCAAATTAGCGACGTTTTCGCAGTATGGGCGGCCTGGGTGAAACAGTACCAGGGATTCGTAATTTATGGAGCTGATTTAGCCGCGGCTTCCCAGGAAAATCATTCGACCGGCGATTGTCCGGTCGAGTTTCAAGTTCCTTGCACGCGTAACACGATTTACCGTGACCGCGACGACAATTTGGCGGATTCTATGAGTGCAAGAAGTGGGAGATAGGGTAATTTGTTGGTAGTATCTTTCATTCGTGGTAACTTAATTGACAGTGAAACGACGATCTCGTATCTCTCGAATTGAAAAGAAAAGGAATTAAAGAATCTGGATAATACGGATAATTTGTTTCTTGGGATTTCATTCCGCTCAACCAGTAAAAGCGATATAAGATCCATTGAAATGCAAAATATCTATTGAGGCGCGTAGGATTTTCGTATCGGATCTTGCGAAGTAATTTCATTAGAATTAAATAATAAAATTAAATCATTTCATAGAATTGAAGAATTTGGAAATATGGATAATTTATTGCGGCATTTGTTTCTTTGGATTTCATTCCACTTGAACCAGAAGAAGCGATACGAGAAGCTATTGAAATCCAAGATCTATTGAATTTTCGCGTAGAATTTTCGTATCGAATCTTGATAAATAATTTCATTGGAATTAAATAACGTAATAAAATAATTTCGTAGAATTGTATTGTAAAACTGAAGTGACACGATCGCATATGAAAATTGTTTCAGTGACTGTTATGATTTAATATCTTATCCTTATCTCGTAGTATCGGTATTCAAAGGCCGTAATTAAACACTTCTTCAGTCGTGCACGAATTAAAAGTCCATCGAATGGAAATGCGCGATCTATTAACCTTGCGTCGTGTATAATTTTCAATTTAGCCTTTTGTCAGTCTTTAATTGATGTGTAACTACACGATTTCCTCGGCGTTCGTGTATGTTCGTTGTACGTGCAATTATCCTGCAACGTCACGGAGAAAAGGAAAAAGGGAAAAAAAGGAGATACTCACACAAGGTGCGTGTTGCGCGTGTGTGATGCCAGATTGAAACATATTGGAGCAGTATACCTTTGAAGGGAAGTGATCTAAAAGACGCGCGCTACATTTCTATTAGGCATTCCCGTTTCGATATCGTCTCATATGTCACGCCGATGACTCTGTTTTCTTGCGACATGTGTAACGTACAGCGTGCACGTCCTCCACCGTGTTGTTGTGCTTTTCTGTGCCGTGTCTCAAAATTGAACAACACGTCCTCCCCCTCCCCTCCCCTCCTCACGAAACTGAGCCGGAATTTATTCGGTCCCGCTTAAACGTCACCGAGAACTTTTCTTTTCTCGTTACAACGTGTTTTCCCAGCTTTGGCTTCGAATTCGTCGCAAGTTCGTTGATTATCACCGAATTCCCAACCGTGGGACATAATTAGCGAAGTTGCAGCTGAGGTTGTGCCCACGCGTTCTGCTAGTATCGTACGATGTCCATTATTCTCACTTGTCTGATGGAATCGGTTATTACAGGGAACGTTGAAGAACAAGTTCATTATTAGAGATTTCTTTCAAGCAGAAACGAAACGAAACGAAAAATATTTTGTGAAGAATTTAGCATGCACACGTAAATTCTCTGCGGGGTATACTCTTTGACGTGGCACTAAGAAACTGAAGAAATTCGCCGCAAGTTCGTAGATTGTCACCGAATTTCCAATCGTGGAAAATAATTAGCAAAGTTGCAGCTAAGGTTACGCCTACACGTTCTGCTATGCACACTGTCTGATAGAATTCATATCAGAATATTGGAGGACATTGTAGGGAATATTGAAGAACAGATCGAAGAGATTTTAGCAAAAAACGGAGCGAAAAATATTTTGAGGAGAATATCACGTGTGTGCGAAAGTAAATTCTCTGTAGAATGCATGCAGTAAAAGATTTAAAAAATTTTTTTGAAACTCGAGTATTCTTAGAAACATTCATTATTTAACATGTTGGAACATTTGTGCCGCAAGCAAAGTTTTGGATTTGTTTGTATGTATCGGTATCAAAATTTAATTTGAAAGAAAGAACAAAAAAAAAAAAAAAGGAAAAATTCGAACGCACAGGTCAAAGCATGGAAAATGTTCAACCCTCGTTTGTCACGTGTTTAAC
>NW_025109051.1:0-2759 GCF_011392965.1 Frieseomelitta varia | reverse complement strand
TTCGTATTAAGGTAAAATATACTCCCAATACTGAGAAAATAATTTCAATATACTAATTTCAAGTATATTGAAATATAACTCAGGTAAATGCAAGTAATAAATTTATTACTTCTTAGTAATTTCTATCCAGCGATATACCGACGTGTCGAGAACTTTTTGCCCCAAAAATTGCAATATTTCCTCAGTTTTAATTATGTTTAAGCATAACCCAGGCGAAACAAACAATAAATGATAAATTTATCAGTTGTTAGTAATTTCTATCCAGTGATAGGCCGATGAGAATTCAAAAAGAGGATGAATTATTGTATACGATATTTATTTGGTCACTTGTTATGGTCCGTGCACCAGTTACTAGCGCAAGAGGTTAAGCGCCAGTGCACGGCGCAATTTCTTATCAATTCCAGCTGGGCAATATCGTGTGCTGCGGTACTGCATCGCGGTGTAAGCGCATTGACGTTACACGAGCTGGCCGTGTCTTCCAGTCTGACTAGATCGCAGCGAAGAAGAGCACGCGATGGGAACCGAGACATGTAACCTGTCTTAGCCCATTTTCACCCTCTATAGTTCGGTTCGGTGGAACACAACAGCCGATTACAAAATCCAGGATATTAGTATTTGATGTTTCGCGAATGTTAGGACTTTCATTGAGTATTAATCGAATATAAAACGAACGTTATAATCGCGAATGTTACGACTTTCATCGTCCAAGCCTGATATCCAGTGTTCAATAAAATGGCGGAATTACATGAATTCTTCGGAGGGAGCCGTTATAGAGGTTAGGTTTTCAATCTTCAAATCCACGATAGATTCAAGATGTGAATAGAATTTTTCATACATATTGTATGGAACGATGATTTATAATATTATCGGGAAGAAAAGTATCTTCGTTTATTTGTGATGCGAATAAATCTTCGAGTATAATGAACGACGCTTTAAATTTCGAAGTTTAAGCATATAGTCAAGTGTCGTCGAGTTAAGTATATTTAACTATAGTGTTATTATACCTATATCTTAGAATATAATAAACGACGCTTAAAATTTAAGTACATCATCATGTGTTGTCAAGTTAAGTATATTTAACTATTATTATTATACCTATATCTTGAGTATACTGAACGACGCTTTAAATTTCGAAATTTAAGCATATAGTCAAGTGTCGTCGAGTTAAGTATATTTAACTATAGTATTATTATACCTATATCTTAGAATATAATAAACGACGCTTTAAATTTTAAAATTTAAGTACATCATCATCTGTTGTCAAGTTAAGTATATTTAATTATTATTATTATACCTATATCTTGAGTATACTGAACGACGCTTTAAATTTTGAAATTTAAGCATATCGTCAAGTGTCGTCAATTTAAGTATATTTAACTGTATTATTAATAAGTCTAAATTTTTAGTATAATGAATTTTTATTAGCATTAAATTTTGAAATTTAAGTATATCGTCGATTCAAGTATATTTAAATATATCATTATACATTTAAATTTTGAAATTTATGTATATATTCTCAATTATATCACGTTTAAGTATATTTCTTCTTACATAGAATCGCAACGAGAATGTTAACGAGAGTTGCCGGCTATTTATTTACCGGACACTCCTCGCTTTCGGAAAACGTTGTCGGCTGTTTCGTTTCACGCAGGCGAAAGGCTATGTGTATACATCCCCTGTGAGAGTGTCACTCTGCTTTCGAGGAACGTTTCCGGGACACGCTTTTGTCAGATCGCTTTATCACCGGCGACTCCGCTGAAGTTTCGTCGGTTTTCTAACGTCGGTTTTCAGTCGTCCTCGCCGCGAGGAGAGAATCTCTCCGTTTAACGCCGAGCGCGAGCCACGACGAAGTTTCCGCGAGAAACGACACCTCGCTGTACGTTTCGTTTTGCCAACTTTTGTCACAAAGGGGACAAAAGGAATAGAAAGAAGAAAAAAAAAAAGAAAAAAAGAAGAAATCGTTTGGAGAAATGACATTTTTCTCGCGCTACGCTTCTCACCCACCCTCCGTAAACAGCGTTCGTTCGTTCGTTCGTTCGTTTCGTCTGATAAAGTGTTATTGCCATTTGCATTTCAACGAATACGCAGAAGGCAATGTATCTAAATTTGCAAAGCAGCCAAGTAATTTGTTCGTCTCTTTCGTCGTTGTGTGTATGTGTGTGTGTGCCGAGGTTCGAGGTATAGCCGGCGTAAAGTATGATCGATAGCCCCGCGCTCTTGAAATGCCACTGTAAATTTAATACTTCGGTGTATGCACGTACGCGCGGCCTGAAAATGCACGTTATACCTCTGTAATGGCGTAAAATCCATTATGCTCGTAACGATTCCATTTTTCGATCGTTTTCATCAATGAAAATACGCGGGTGCAATGCGTCTGCATTACGTTTGTTCTACTTTCACTTTGTGGACTCATCGTTTTCTGAAGTTATCGTATTGGACAAATTGGTTTTCCTATAGTTAACACTATGGAGTAGTCATATGTTACTATAGTTAAGTGCTGGCGTAGTCATATTTATCATCAGTTGGTAATCAATACCAGAATTATTAGATCGTATTTCTAATAATTGACACTAAACACTTTAAAGATGTGAAACAGAACACTAAACACTTTAAAGATTTTTAAAGATGTAAAACAGTATTTATCACCAGTTAGTAATCAATAGAGCGATCATATTTCCAATAATTGACACTCGACACGATCAGTGATCGATTTTTAATTTTTGTTAGATATTTTAGAAATGTAAAACTGTGTATTTGTC
>NW_025109050.1:517454-585002 GCF_011392965.1 Frieseomelitta varia | reverse complement strand
AAGCGTGCTAAAGCGATTTGTTAATACCGATGATCCGGCGAGATAAAAAAAAAAAAGAGAGAAAAAGGGAAAAAACGGTACAACGATCCGAAACGGTTGAAAATATTTAAATGACGGGATCATGCGCGTGTACGGTCATTGAAATAAACATTGCATAAACGACGCGCGACCGTGCAGAGTTGGCTTCGAGTTTTAAAACACCGAACATTTGAAAATTTATAATTTCGCACGTCAGCGTGTCGCGGCTCGAAACCACCGACGAAGTGGACAGAGTGAAAAACAGTGACAGAGTAAGAGAGAGAAGTATGTAGACGTATGAAAGAGAAGCAAAAAATAATTTTGAGTCGTTGAAACAAAAAAAAAAAAAAAAAGAAGAAAAAAGGATTAATTAAACCGAATCTCGACGAACACATATTTAACTAGAGCAAACTATACATCGTATCAATATCAACGCTAAATATTTCATTTTCGCGCAAACATAAATACATGGCCTATCGAAAAGAATGTTCCTCGAGCGCAGCGGCGATTTTTAATTTTAGCGCGGCAACTCGCCCGAGAAGGATTCGTTGCTTTAATATAATTTATCCAGTTAATTTTATACACGTCGGAGCCGGTATCATTATACCCGGGGAATATATTTTAATTACGTGAAAAGCTAATTTGAACGTTAATGCATTAGCGTGAAGCGAAGAAGCGAGCATTCGGCGCGTTACGCGATGCTTCTCCTTTGCGCTACTGCGCCGTAAACGTAAATAATAATTATTCTAATGGGGATGAATCGTGTGTGAAAGGATCGCCGACGTTTCTCCATTATTATTTTCCGCTGGATTTCTAATTTTTTTTTTTTTTTTTTTTTTTTTTTTTGATTCATTTAACTCGGTCCAATTCGAAACGAGCGCGGGCGTGTACACAAGGCAAACGCATATCGGTCGATGTGTAAGTGACGCTTGGATTTCATGCAAAAAAGAAGATGAACTGTAATTAAACGGGAGTGTTTTAATGTGATTTTAATTGAAGATGAAAACGATCTGTCTAAATTTAATGATAGGATTATTTTGAAAATTTTTTAAAATTTGATATTTAAACACTAAATTCATTTTTTAAATCGAATGTACAAACAATATGGAATTAATTTTAGTGGATCTTAAAACTATTTCATTAAAAAACACACTAGTTCTTTCCTCGTAGTTTCGATCATTTTCCAACGGTATTGAATTTTAAAATTTTTCATACAAACGCTGCAAAATGTAATTAATTAGATGTTAATGATAGTATTATCGGATTTGATTCATCTTATTACAGATGGTTATTAGAATTTTTTATATTTAATTTCATCGTACTTCGTATTTTGTATTTTGTTCAACGGAAATCGACAATGAAATAGAGTCTAATTAAAAAAAAACTCCAAAATTAAGCGGTATAAAGCTTAAATCGTTGTGGCCGGCCACTCCCGACGCTAGTTAGGAGTTAATCTCTATGAAAAGTCCTCGACGAACAGCTTCTAACAGCGAGAGAAATTCCCGACAAAATAATTCCCTAATTAATATTCCCGCTGGCCAAACAAAATTCTCGCGCCGGCTGGAGAAACCAATCGACGCCACTTTCTCCCGATCGAATCTCGTTAGCAATCCCATTAAGCGCGACGCCTCCCGATTCCACGATCGTCCTGCCCGTTTCCCGAATTATACACACAATCGTTAATAGGATCGACGACAGGATAATAATAGCGAAACTCTCGCGTCCGCGCGATAATACCAATCTCGGCCTGGAGAAGAGCACGACGAGCTTTCGTACGGGGGTTGGTTAGGTTAGGAGACGGATAGGGGGCGGGGACGAACTCTCATTTTTTGGACGAGCGTCTTTAATTAAGATCTTCCGTCGAAATTTCCCCGGCGTATTCGGTTTCTGGGGCTCGGGCGAAAGCCGCCGCAATTCTCGATAAACCGTGCTGAAAGGAAACTCGTTAAAAGCAATCCAGCAGCGATCGAATCGATCGTTTTGCGCCCCGCTGGAAAACCCCGCGAAAGAACCAGGCGAAAGTAAGAGGATGGCACGAGGGACAAAAAGAGAAACGTGGTGAATTAAAAGAGGACGCTTTGAAGGTGGGAGGGGAGGTGGGTGAAAATAGAAAAAGAGGATGAGCAAGAAAAAAAATATTCTTCGGTCGAAGTTATTCTTGCTTTAGGTACAATAGAACCATTTAGGTTGAGATTTGTCATGCAATTTATTTTTATTGATTGAAATTCGGTCACACAAATAACTTTGGTGCGATCTACATTTGAAAATAGAATACTTGTGGGAATACTTGTGGGTAGAATACTGTGAAATTAACTTGCGTTATAAGAACGTTAAAAGAAAAATTGGACCAATGCTAATATTTTTAATTAATTCTGGAAGTTATTTTACGAGTATAACGAAAAATAGATGTTATCTACTTTAGTCATATTCTTACTATGTACTCGTTATCATATCATTTATATATTTATTTATTCGTATGTGAAACGAATGAATTTATTTTATTCAAGCATACACTATTGTATCTTTATCATATACTCATTATCACACTATTATTATAAATAATAGTAATAATAATAATTATTATTATTATAAATAATAAATGAATACATACGAATTCATTTGTATGTATTCATTTGAAAACTGCATACAGAAAAACAGAAGAGACAAACTCACTCATATTTGATATTCAATCTCGTCTCTAACGTATACGCGTTTGCAGATGTGAACGCGATCGTGTTCGTGCGCGCGGGCTGAATTTGTGCAAGTAGTGCCGAGAGTGCATCGGTGTACGCGAGAGTACTTTGCGAACGAGAAACGTTGGCTTAACGGCGTGCGTTTGGAAACGAAAGGAGAGAGGACGAGGAGCGAAGGTGGAGAAACGACGGGTCGAGGGTGGTAAGGTTTGAGAAGCAGAGGTAAGCCGGCGCTTATATTTAATTAAGGAGGATACGGGCTCGAGCGAGAAGAGAGAAAGTCGCGATGGCTGGAAGAAACTCCTAGGTGACGAGAGAAAGAGAAAGAGAGGGAGCGAGAGAGAGAGAGAGAGAGAGAGGAAGCGAAACAGGTCTGCGCTTCTTGTCTAATTATCTACCCTTTGCGTCCTGCCAGCCACGTTCACTTTCTACGTCTGCTATCTGCCCGCGTGATTCGCACCACTTGTCCCTTTCCCCCTTTCTCCTCCCGATTTCCGTCCAACTTTCCGCGTTCTTCCCGATGTCTGATTTCGTTTCTGCTCTCTCGGTACATCTACTCCCCTTCCGTGCTTCCGTTTTTCGTTAATTTTCTTCCGTTCCCTTTCACGTTCGTTGGCCCATTTCTTTCCCGAACTCGAAACGATCGCAGAGATCCACTCCCCGGCCAGACGACACTCGGTTCTTTATCTCTCGGCTCTTCTTTTCTTTCCATTTTTTTTTTTTTCACCCTCTCTTTTTTGTCTTCTCATCTTCCCGTCGACTGATTTCGTCGTCTAGAAAATTCCGAATCGAGACAAGGAGTGTCTCGTACATTGCGTTCGAGCTTCTTAATTAAATCATTCTCTCACTTGCTCTCGCAAACGGCTCGCTTTACGGTATTACGGGCTAAGGTCGGATTATTTTAGTTGCCCGATATTAATAATATTGAAGTTTGCTTTTTGAATTACACCCCAATGTAATGATGAAACAGTGTGAAAACATCGCGTAACTCAGGTTCGGCGAAAGAAACGTGTGGAAGGCGAGAAAATAATTTGAACAATCCTAGGATATACGAATTGACAAAGTACATGACAAAAAGCATTGTTTAATTACACAAATGAACACATTCATACGAAATGAACGTAATCATCGAATCAATGAGAATCACTCTACAGAATCCTGACTTCCAAGATTCGAGAGACACTGCTTGTAAAAGCATCTTACGCGAATCTCCCAAACATGGAAGTACTTACGAGCACGTATACGAAACCTGTGCTCGTTCCAAAGTTCGAAATCGGCTAATGCGTTCAAACGAATTACGTGTACTTCGTCGAAACGTTCTCACCTTCGAACAGTAATTAAAAACGCCTGAAACGAGACCTGGACGTCTAACTTGGCTCGGATTCGTGGGTAAGTACATATTGGACTTGATTCCGTCCCCAGTGTACGCGTGCAATGAAGGGTAACACCTAGGGAGGTGTAGAGTACACGCGTGCATACACGTATGTACGTACGTGTATGTATATATGCGTACATACGTGGGATACAGAGGACACGGTGCTATCGGCACGCAATTACGAGAGGGACCGAGCACGTTTGCGGAGGTCACACACGGGACAGAGAGGCCGCTCCTCTCAGGCTCTCTCCTCTTTCGCCTGGCTGGCTAATACGCGAGACTGATGCGATGCCTGGCGATACGACCGTGGGACAAGGAAGGGTTATAATCGTTTTAAACGGTTGCGCCAGCCCTGATTAAGGATCGTCGATCCTCTTAGCGGAGCCGCCGCTGGTGCTACCCGCGGGCTTACGCTGTTTAGACGACGTTCCCCCTGTCCTATTTAGTTTGTTTTATCATGAGACCGCGACACCGAGGTTGGAGAAAGAACTGTGATAAGACGCGATTTAAAGGCTGTTACTATGGGAATATCAAGGGCTGTGATTGAAATACAGTAAGATCTCGTTTAACGTCATTTCAATCGACACTGATTCGATATAACGTGGTCTCTTCTAGAGTCAAAAAAAGCTTTAAATCAATATAATGTTACCCGTAACGCGTCGAAAGCTAGCGATTTGCGTATATATTCATACATGTTTCTTCCTCTTTTTTTCTTTACACGTACGCATGTATGAGTAATATATAAGTTTCGTAATTAAAATTAAAATGAAATTTTTTTTATTCTTAGTCGCATATTTCTATTTATCCCTATGTGCCAAGATGACTTCATTTAATATTTAAGGGCATATCTTGAGCGTTAATCAAGTTATTACTGTAATTCACATCTCGAGTATACGAATAAATATCTTACAATTCTTGTAATTCAGTGTTATATCTTTTCTCATTATATCTTTCTCAGCTGTAAATTTATATAACAAACACTTTTAGTTCCATACCTACAGGATGAAAATTTATATTTCTACCTATTATTGACTGACATTATTAATCTTGAAGTTACTGCGAGATGTATTATTATCATAACCACTTCCAGTTAATATATGAGAATCAGACCTATTTGATGCGTTCTTATTCTCTGCGATATTCTTAGGGTTTAAGATGTAACTACCGTTGTTAACTGCATTATTCAGAAATCTATTAGCAAACGCGTTATTATTAGACACCCCACGTTCTCTGCGCCAGTTTAAAGTATAAGGCCACCTTCTCTCGAACGAAGATTCATTTTTGCTTTTTATGGCATGAAGTGGATAAAGAAGACCCGCTGACCTCAATCCAGAAAAACCACTTCTCGTTTCCTGTTGCTGATGCTCCTCGTCTCGTTGGCTCAACTTTTCTGGAAACAAAAATACATCATAATTCCATAGAAGTTTCATCCGCTTCTGCAGGACACAGTTTCAAGAATAATTTCCAAATTACCTCGTGACGCAAGAGGTTCCAGGAAATTCTCAATGGATCTCTTATTGTTACTCAAAGAGTCGAATATCCTTCGTAATATCCTCTGATAAGCGGTTCTGTTCTGGCCGGCCGAGTTCAAAACGTTCGACACCACAGAGTTCATCAAACTCGTGTTCGTCGATCCGTCGGCAGGCACCACGTGCACCAAATGCTTCTGTCCCGTCTGATCAGTTCCAAGGATCAACTTTGGTACCAACTGCCTCGTCCTACTCCCACTTTCCTTCGATCTAACATCCTTCGAAGATCCATTCAAATTTTGCTTCTCGTTGATTAACCTCACCTCTGGACGTTGCCTTTTGACATTCTTCAATTCGCCCTCCTCCTCGCCATTCCTCCCAACATCCTCTCTCTTGGGTATCAGTACAGTCGTGCTCTCCAGATTCTCTTTAACCTCGCTTCCAACAGCATCGTCCACGCTCGAGTTTCCAAGAACTCGTCTCTCGGGCAACGAGTTTCTGTCGATGTACGACCAAAAGTTCCCCGACTTCCCCTGGCCGGGAGGATCGTCTTCGACGTAAGCGGTGGCATCGTTACGGTAACTATGCCTGTCATTCAAGTAGGTATCCCGCTCGCCTTCCGAGGTCACGTAGACGTACGACTGCGACCACAGGCTCCTCATGTGGTAGCTGCCGTCTATCTGCGGCACGATCGTCAGCTGAAGATCGTGTCTTGTGGCGCCGTGCGAGGAGATCCTCTTGATTCTCCGCAGCACCCACTTGACCGTGGGGTGCGTGTGGTCGACGCACGCCCCGCACTCGGTGCACCCTTGCTGGCAGAACAGCCAATGGCCGTTCGGCAGGTGATAAACGTGGCCGCGCGACAAAACGACCGAGTTGTCCGTGCTGTTCGAAACGATGGGAAAGGGGCCGTCGTAAAACGGTGCCTCCAACAGACGTTTGTACAACTGGTGATTACGCGATGGAGAGATCGTTTTAAACACGGAGTCTCTCAGGATGTGCTCCCAATAGGACTGTATACTGAACGACGGATTCGACGTCGAGACGAAATGTTTTGAATTTTGAATCGATCGCGTCTGCATGGCCGTGCAAATTAGTGAAAGCTGTGGAAAGAATTTATTTCGCGATAGATGATTAGGTGGTAAAATTGGTTATCACTGATATTGAATATTATAAGAGTGCTGTATTTGGGAGAGTTACTTTTCGAAGAGAAGGAACAAGCATTTAGTAGGAACGTATTGTCAATATTCGAGGATTAAACTTTTCGAGAGTTATATTTAAAAGAGAGAACTGTGCATTTTTTTTTTTTTTTTTTTAAAGAGGGTATTTGGAAGAGTTGATTCTAGAAGATTATTTCTGTTAAAATGTAGTACGCGAGGAAAGTACTGAATATTTCTTTGAAGATGAAAAGTTTGATAGAATTAAATATTTCTCAATGATAAAGAATCTTACAACGTTGGGAAACTTTGTGGCTTGTACATTTTCCAATATTCCAAGACTCATTGTCAGTACAAAAAGTAGACCGACAAAGTATTAGAAAAATAACAATAAAAGTGTCAGAATGAAGACAGAATTGTTGGAAAAAAGAAATTAACACAGTATCATTAACAGAAATGTATCGACGTTATTAGAACTGTAAAACTCAATATCCTTGTGTTAAAAATATTCGCAACGTCGTTCGCCAGAGAGAGTATTTCACAAAAGAGAGATATCAATCGAATTATTGATTTTCTCACTCACCATTACCATCGAGACAAGGTTCCACTTTGTCGGATTCATGTTTCCCTCCCTCTAATCACGCTGTGACAGTGGAAACAGAGCGGAAGGTAAAGAATTAAAGAGAATTCATGATGCAGTCGTTGTAACGTGTCCAGCAACTGGCGGACGACTGAATCATACAAAACTCATGACCAACTCCTGGTCGAACATATGTCAGAGATTATATTATGGTTACCTGGACACCGTCTAAGAAAACTGAGATTACCTACAGTTAAACATTCGATCCGCGAATCCAACAATGTTATTCAAACACGCTGGTCAGCTCGGATTTATCGTGTGTAACTTTAGAATACGGTGCGTGGAATACGTTTAAAAGATTATAGAACATTTGTACTTGTCGGTATTGTTCTTTAATTTTTGAACGACTGAATGTGGAAATAAAAAAACCTTGATTTATACGTAATGCATAGGCTGCAGAGATTTATGCAAATAAAACCTCGGTAAAAATGAGAATTGTTCTATTTATTAAATGAACCACACTTCGAATATATTGCACATTCTTTCACATGACGTGCACTCTATGTAATTTCGCACTTTAAAATTTTAAAAATAGCATAAAAATTCGCAATCTACACAATGTTCACCGAACAATAATAATATACTCATCGAGCTACGAATGTAAAAAGAAGAAGAATATCTGGTAAATTAATTTATCACCGTGAATATCTAGTAAATTAATTTATCACTGTGAACCTTTTACTCCTTAATAGTAGCGCAGATTTACCATCGAATGTTTTTGTTTCGTTCATTCCCCCATTAATTTATACCCAGTGTTACTTTACGCGATAAATCTAAACTTAGCGGCTCGAAAAAGACCTCGTAATAGGGATTATAACGCCTGTTACAGCCACGTTTACAAACTTCGATTAATGACTAAAGTTTCAGAAAGTTCCCCATAGAACGGCGTGGCACCGATAAAACGAAATTAATCGTTTTCCGTATCGGCGAAATAAATATCGGCGATCGATAACCCGTGCGTTGACCATATCCGATAGACATTGCAAACGATCGACAATGTCATACGGCTGCGTCAGGTATAAAATATGTACGTCGCGAACTAATCTGCGTTTTGATCGTGAATTTGTTTCTATTCCGCGATAGGGAACCCACCTGTCACGCACGGTCAGATAAACGGTTTTACTATGCAAAGAATGGAACACGATGAATTATTGTTTCATTAATACGACACGCCGGTAACGTAACACACACGACACAGGTTACTGCGAACAGACGCGTTAATATTAAAAGTGAATGGTTGTTGCATTTTTCACGATGACAAACGTTTCTTTGTTTCGGCTCTCCGACACACCGGGCGTTCCACATTTAGATGATGAATCGCATAACACGGTCCTCAGAATGTTTTTAACCGCGAGGACAAATATATATATATATACATGCATGTATGACGACAAAATAGCTGAAAAAGTTCTCAGCTTTTATTGTTTGGTCTTTGGACCAAAGAACTCACGACCGTATATATGTATAATTTGCAAAACTTGTGAATTATTTTGAATATTTTTACTATGTGACAGTAAAAGAGGTTCTTTGTTTTCAGAAAAAAAGTAGAAATCAGAGCGAAAGACCTATTTAATTTTTATATTTTTGTACAGGTCAAGACTGGAAATTTAATTACGTAGGAGGAATTTTAGAATGGTTACGAATTTTCGAATATTTTCGAGTAATTAATTTAACTTTTTCTTAATTTAATTATCTTTAATTTAATTCGAATTTAAAATAACAGAGGTTGGAAAGTTTAGCTATGAGAGGGCGATACTTGTCGATAATATACGTGGCGCTATCTTTAGTTCGTTCATAGAACTTAAATAGGGGTAGAAATAATCGAAGTCGTATATTTTCTGTTTAATACAGATAGATATGTTCACATTTGCTTATTTGCACTTTTAATGTGGACAACTTCAAATTGTGGACTTTTCTCTCTTGTGATTCGAAAATTTTCGAACTCGTAGAAATCGAGGCCTGTCATTATAAATCTAAGTTCTCGAAATTCACCTTCTCAACAGCCAGTAACTCGTCTGAGCACATACCTTGTATCATTGATCGAATCACAAAAGAAATATATAAACAGACTTTGTATCTTATGAAACTTTGTATCCCATGCTCTGAAATACCGACATAGCAAAAACCATGATTTTTGCTAAAAAAAAAAAAAAGGGTGAATTGGAGAACTAAATCAAATAAAAAGATCAAAGTTGATTCAGTGGTGAGACATGATTTTTCAAAATCCATTACAGTGTTATCAAATTTTCAACACCGAAACATAAAGCTGGTAACTAACCGAAATCATTCTGCTATATATCAGAGTTATATAAAAGTATTCTATCCACGTTTTACAGTATTACGTATGGTATATACATGGCACATGAGATTATTAAATAATTTTAAATTTATAATAAAATTCTGCATTCTGAAACTCGTAACAAAGTTAGTAACTGATAGAAAGATGTATATTTTTCTAGCAGTATTTTCAGTAACGAACGCAGTAGTAAAGGATGCTGAAAAAGAAAACCTAACCAGAAGAACTGCTGACAAAGAAAATCTAAAACAGTAGTCAGAAGGATTACTGAAAAAGAAATCGTGATAGTAGCCAAAAGAGCTACTAAAAAATAGGCATTTCCTACTCAATAACCAGAAGGATTACTGTACAATTATCTATACGTTACGAACCCGAGTCAACCGTATCTTGTTTCGCAACACTAATTCACAAACACTAATTGTGAAATAGGAAATTTTTAAAATCAAACGCGAAGAGTGCTTCGTCATATTTAAAGCGCCCGAAAATAAATATACAACGCTATTAATCTATGCACTCGTTTTCAGAAATACGCAACACTAATTATGATACGTCCAGTGTAACCATGCTGAAGGTTATTGATGAGTGACCACCTATGCAGCTCTTGTAGTTGCATCAGAGGATCCAAGAGCAGGAACAGCCTTCCACGAATCCAGTGGAAGAATTTGGGCATTTTGTAAATGCAACGTTACTTCAAGAAACGCGATCAATCGTTATCGCAATACTAAAAACTAAAAACTAAAACTGTAAAACTAAATTCAATAAAAATTATTATCAAGAATACAAAAAGCTACTTCAAATATACTAAAATTATTTCAAAGCAATAACTCTCTAATTTAATTTAGAATTTTACTACGTAAAACTTTAGGACAACTTTAAAAATTGCAGAAGACAATCGTGATATTGTAATTCGCAACTCTAAAGCAAACACGATCATAATTTCTTTGCAACTCTAATTTAAACCGTAATCAATTTCTCGCAACACTAACAAGAAAAGTCGCGTTTTGTCCAAAACGATGATGAATAACAATGAAGAAGAAGAAAAAAAAAATACAACTACAAATACTAAAAGAGCATAGTGACAAAGTAATAACGAGAATGACTTCCCACGCTCTGGAATCATTTAAATGATCGAGAGGATGAGGAGCCATTTGTTGTGACCCTCTTCGTGGCAGTTTGCCGGGCCTCTTCGGCTTCTAGCCTCTTCTTTTTTCGAGCGCAATGCCCGCTCTTACATCTAGCTCGAGTCTTTCTAATCGCAAACCAAAAAATAACTTATAAAGGTGAAATGAAAAGATAAACCGCGGAAGCTGACCTCAATACACATTGACGACCATCGATCATAGTGATCGTTGTCCGTTCGCACGTGTGTGCTCGAGCAATGCCTACATAAACGTTCGTTTCGGGACCTACTCGCGACCTGTCCACGACCGCGATCGCGGTACTAAATTCGAAAAATCGAAGAATAAAACAAGAAACAAGTGGCATGCTCCATTTGTACCAATTTCACTGTCGATTTTTCAAATTAGATTTCCTGAAACAGGTTGGACACGCGATAAGGGAACACGCGACCAGAGACTGTGCCAACCTGCCCGGCCCTACCTACTTATAATTAAACACAGGCACACCAGAAAGTAAGCTACCTATCCTAATCAATCGCCCTATATTTAAAAAATGGCAAAAGACAGGCACACCAACACACTCACTCCACGGTTCTCACACATACCACTCGGGCGCAGACCTAAACTAGAGAGGACATCCCGGGACGCCTCCGACACCCGAGCTTAACATACAACTTTCACACTCTAATTTACGTACCATTTTCCTGAAATCGACTGACAATGGCTAGCGACCATTGCGTAAAACGTGATTAAAACACGTTTTTATTTACAGCTACATATGAAATATCAATAACTAAGGAAAGATGCATAAATACTATAGAAATTACATGTACAAGTTAACTTGGAATCATAATTATAATTGATAATATAGTTATAATAATAACATAATTATAGTTTACAGCGTAGTATTTATTACGTGATATGACAATATATTGATAATTCCTTAAATTAGTGCATAAATATTTTAAATATTTCAAATTATAATGAATGGAACAGTAGAAACGACGCAACTCCACATCCTAACCACACACACATATGAGGAAAATACGTCGTGCACGATACGTTAACACACTGTCAGTCGCTGAGAAGTCTTTTATAAAATTACAAACTATGGTCATCATGTTCAATGTCTCTCACCCACCCAAGTAGCACCTGGGCACGTGAGTGAGATCCTGACAATGAACATGGAAGGGATTAAACCTGAAAATCCTGAACTAAAAAAAATGATTAGTTTATGTAATTTGTATCTAACGGACTATTGCATTATTTTATTTCAAACTCTAACAACTCTATTCTTTCAGAAGTTGTTGAAATTGCAAGAGAACGAAGAGAATGAACAATAATTGAATTTATGAAATTTAATAATTGACTCAAACAATCGAAATCAAATTGACTGTAAATTGAATATTAATAGAAATAACCTCAGGCGATTTCTTTGTCAAAGCACATTTTCGGAAATGCGAAAGCAGAGTTCAAACTTCTTGCTTTGATTCAAAAATCTGCCTGTCGCGAAGTATCTTCTTGCACATAAAATTTCGTACATTTTTCTATGGAAAGAATTCTAATCTGTTATATATTTCAAATTGTATTGAAGTTGTATAATTATAAAACTCAATTAATTACATCACTCAATACTAATATAAAAAAGAAAATAAAGTTGAAAATTATTAATTATTAATCTATCAATAATCAACATCTTTCATAGTAACGAAGTCGGAGAATATCCGACCTCTCTACGAAATGCTCGAGCGAAATCATTTTAATACAAATTATTTATAAATATTTATGATTCATACGAATATTCACATGGCTATTTTATTTTTGCAAACATTATTGAATATACTTTGATTTTACACGTAATTATTATAAATGTATATGTTCAAACTTATTCTTAAAATCGCGATGTACAAGAAGCCCTATCCTGATCTAATACATAAAAAACCTGGAAAAAATGTTACTACTCACGGGTATAAAAAATACCCGTGGTCACTATGCTCGTAAAAATTCTACGTATACAACCAGTCACCCATGCCGATTCGGACCTTTCGTCCTACGACATGATTGAGTGACCGGAGGAACATAAATGCATGCGACTCACGGGATAGATGTAAAGAACATTATCACCGATGTTGCACTGGAGCAAGGAAAATTATCGTGAAGACCCTCATCAAGTAGATAACACTGAGAATCGCGCATGGTGAACGCCGTGAAAAATTTCTTAAAAAACATAAAACATTTTGTTTCTAAAGACAGTGTTATTTATGAAAATTTAAATTTTAATAGTGATAAAAATTAGAATTAATAATTTGAAATATTTTTATTTTATAATTATAATTTTACATTCGATTTCATTACAGGGAGAACCATAGAGAACAATATTTAAATACACCATGCTAAAGTACTTACATTTTTAGCTTTCGAAGCAACAGAAAATTCTTGAAGGATTAAGGGAAGTGGAGACGGTAGAAGATCTATAACAAAACATTAAACAATAGACATTAAACAATTTAAAAACAAAGAAAAATTTTAAGTTGGAGATAATGAAAGATTCTTACGTTTCTTGGTTTTAGAGCCACCGTTAGATTTTCCCCAAAAAATGCAACAAAATTGATGCTGTGAAGCGTCTGTAACAAATTAGCATCAAACATTATACTTTGTTGTTAAATTTGAGAAATTGAATAAATTGAGATATATAAAGCTATTTACGATCTGGATCTTTTGGAGAGGCCTTATCCTCTTGAGCACTGACTCTAATACCGAAAACGAGCATTGAACAAGGAAAAATACAAAAAAATAAAAATAAAAGACTATCAACGCGTTCGTTTAAGTAACAAACGGCGGACTCACTGACTCTAACTACGCGAATTATAATTTGAATGAATTGGTTACTTAATTTAATGAAAGCCATTTTGCTCAGAAAGATATGAAAATATTTCGCAACAAACTCTGACTCTACCGACCGCATTGCGCGCAGTCACTAAAATTTTCTGAAACTAAAGCTGATTAATCGGAAGAGAACGAAGGATACGTTCAGTTAGAAAATACTGCTATTTTTCTAGAACATGATTGTAAAGAAACTTGAATATGTATTAAAGATATTAATTGTAAACTATGAAGTGTTTGTCAATACTGAATACTGTAAATGAAAGACAAGTATTGTATTCTGAATGTTCGTTATTAGAGTAGAAAGTATGCACATTAATAATATATCACGTCAAATGTTATAAATATTCGAAAATGTTTCACAAATTTCACAGCCAAATGTATTTAAGAAATAATAATATTACGAAAAACGCGTGTGAAATTTTGCCGTGAATCGTTAATCACGCATCAATCGTTTGTGTACACCTAAAGTAAATGAAATGTTACCAAATTTCCGTCGAAGAATATCAGATTGTCCATTAATAATCATGGCCTATCTCTGGAATCAAGGAATAACCTGCACAAAAAGAAACCAAAAATTAGAACAAACACGTGGAATGAAGGAAAACGTGTAAAAATGAAACGATAATCACCTTAAATTCTATTAAAGAAATGTACGAGTTGAGCTCTACCGGTAACCATACGAGTGAAATCGACGATTAAAGAAAAATCGACGCGAAAAAGTTTCAAAGTTTTATACGATTTTATTACCATAATACTCAATTAATCGTTAAACACACGCGTATTAATTAAATGATACTATTAATGAAGTATAAATTGAAGTAAAAGTGTGTCGAAGAAGCGACGCTATCGAAGAGACGCTACCGATAGGTTAGAAAAGATTAGGAACCGAACGCAAGGTAATACGTGTTGTTGTCACGAAATTCCATAGCCGAATGACTTTCCGCAACACGTCTCGTCCTGCAATTGAGAAAACAGTGGGGGTTAGGGTGATCTTGAACGAACGAGACACGATAATCAAAACGAATATAAACATTGTTTCCCGCGATATCTCGACATAAGCGTGTGTTTATGTTGTTCTGAACTACAAATTTCGAGCCTCAAGGCCTTCTACGCCTTATTTATTTTAGAAATGGAAAATTTTATATCATGCAGTAAAATTGTTGTTTTATGTACGTACATTCTTAATAAATTATTGTTGAATATAATATTAGAATTATTAAAAATTACGCAGTATGAAGTTAAAGAATCAACAAATAAGTAGAAAATGTTATAATAGAAGTATGTGTGTAAAAGCATATAATAAAATACGTGTATATATACAACAATTAATTAGTCAATTACAATATTTTTACTGCTTAGAATTAAAATCAAACTTTGGCATAAAATTATAAATAACTTTTAGCATGGTATGTTCTGTTTAAATGTTTATATGCGATTATTTCTTTAATTGTTGAAAATTATGTGTAATAGTTTGGTTAAATTTTAACCTTGAATTGAAGTCAAAAATGCACGTTCTTAAAAATTACAAATACAAATTTAGCAGTTACTAATTTATGTTTTTACCTGAGAATTTTTGAATGATAATTCTTTCTGTATGATTCTTTTGGATAATACTTTCGTTTTTACAGATGAAGCGTGCTCCTTTCTGCCATGTTTCCCGTTTAAAAATCGATTGTGAGAAATATCGATTAGGTTCCAGAATCGTAGGCAGTGTGTTCTGTATTTCACCGTTGTGGCGCTGCAATCGCACGTTTCGCACAAAGTGATAACTTGGAATATAAAAGAACTGATCTAAATCAAATTCATGAGAAATTCTTAAAGAACGGAAATATTCACACACTTGATGAAAAATTATCAATATTTTATACTGAGACATGAGAAACTTTATTACATTACACAGTAGAATTATTAAATATGTATATCCTTAATAAATTATTGTTGAGTATCGGAATTGATATTGTATTGCAATTGTTAAGAATTACGCAATATGAGGTTAAAGAATCAACAAATGAGTAATGTTACAATAAGATTAAAAGCACATTGTATCTACATATATATAATAATAAGTTAGTCATATTACAAGGTCACAACATTTGTATTGGTTAGAACTGAAATTAAATTTTGATATAGAATTATAAATAACTTTTACCATTTTATGTTCTGTTTAAATGTTTATATACCATTGTTTCTTTAATTGTTGAAAATTATATGTAATAGTTTGATTAAATCTTACCTTCAATTGAAGTCAAAAATACTTCTTAAAAAATCACGATACAAACACAAATTTAACTGATTACTGATTTATATTTTTACCTAAGCACTTTTGGATGATAATTCTTTCTGGATGATTCTTTTGGATAATCCTTTCTTTTTTACAGATGAAGTGTGCTCCTTTCTACTATGCTTCCTGGTTAAAAATCGATCGTGAGAAATATTGATTACGTTTGAGAATCGTAGGAAGTATGTTGCGTATTCCACCGTTGGAGCGCTGTAATTCAAACCGCGCGTATTTCAAAATGTTAATTTGGAATAGGAACTAAAAAAATTCTAGTCTAAATCAAGAACAAGCACAAAATTCATGAGTAACTCTTAAAAAAGAACGAAAATATTCGTACATTAGATGAAAAATTGTCAATACTTTAAACTGATATAATTTTTCGTGCGAAAAAGATTTAACAATTAACTTGATTTTATTTTAAAGTATGAAATATCTACTTTAACAATCCTAAGTTCCTTTCTTTCAAAGACACTTCATTTTACATCATACAGCAGGTAAAGTAACTCTTTTCTTCAAAGATTGTAAAAATTCAAATATCTCGCTGAAAAGTTTTTCCATCATTGAAAAATTTGTTTCGTGAGCAGATCAATCAGGTATGATACGAAAATGATAAGAAAATGATTCTAGAATTCCATGAAAGTGACAAGAAAATGTATTACATGTTAAATTTACTTATATATACATAGATATACCTCTGTGATATATAAAATTCTTCCTTATATTATGCTCACTTACATATGATTCTACTCAATCTTATGATATAAATATATTCATTTTCAATGTTAAATACTTCTCTTTAAACAAACCCTTAATCGTGATGCTGCAATCGAACAAAAAAGGATCAACAATCCCCCGAAATGACATGTCCGCGTGACGTTTGAAAGACAGAAGCAAGAAAGGTTACAGTAAACTCGAAAGGGCTTCTTATTATGTTTTTTTTTTTTTTAACGAACATTTTGAAAAATTATCGGAGTGAAGGAGAATGTCGGCAAAGACCGCGAATGCTCCATCTCCTGCTGCTGAAGAAGTAGCCAGTCTGCAGGTTTCTTTACCTCAGATGTTGGACCTCGCCTTGGGAACACCGGAAGTATGAAGAATTTATCATTGATCGTTCGTGAAAACACGGGAGAATAATTTATGAAACGAAAAACAAGGAATACCTTAACGACAGGTGCGTCGTTTTACGTTCGCGTCTAGGTTGGAGCGGTGAACTTGAACATCCTCCACAACTTCCTTCATATTTTACTGCATCGGATAAATTTGGGATCGACGACAGTTGAGTACCGTGGCGACGATGCTAATCGAATCAAGGTGAAACAGTGATGTTTCTTTAGTTTAGCGGAATACGATAACGTTAGAAGAAATTGGTGAGGCTTAACGGATTGCAACAAAATTTTCAGACAATGGTAAATTCCCTGAGAGAAGGTCCTTCGCTTTATCTTCAAGAATACAATATTATCGATGATTCCGGTAAAGTGAAAGATCGAGTTCTTACCGACGCTATAAGTGCGAAAGTGGACGTACTCGTTGATGGTAAAAAGATAGTTTGATAACTATAGATGACATACTAATAATATTGCCAGTTCTATACTTGATTAATCAAATATTTCCACACACTTCCATTATTTTAATATTCTTAATACGTCTCATTTTAGACTCTGAGGCTATAAGATCTTCCAGTCTGCCGGTTACAGAACGCGAAAAGTTTGATAAAGAACATGGTACGTATCATCTGTTATATCAATAGAAAGGAAAGAAAATTATGAAATTATGAAATTCAGTATTTTAAATATATTTAAAATTGAATTATACGGAGTAAAATATTTGGGGAGACAATAATGATTCAGATTGGAATTAATAATAATAACCAGACGGTGAATTTTTATACAAATAATCCCAGAAAATTGCAATCTGGAATATTTTATATATTTTTTTACATTATGTGCATTCTGTACGAGTTTGCACTATGCATTTTTCTGATAATAATAAATTATGTGTAATCGAATTTATAAGAGGATTTAAAAAAGACAAAAGGCATCAGGAAGCAAATTGGTCCTCAGACGGAAGGAAAAGGCGAAACTGTGATTTTTGTAGAACCAATTGTTGACGGTGCAACGCCTACGGCTTTGAGTTTCAAACATCTCGAACAAAATGTAATGAAAATAATTATTTATCCTGCAGAGTCAAGTTGTAATTAAAATATTTATATAGGTGAAAGAGCTCCAACAACGATTTCAAGCGCTGGAAGACTTAGCAACAACTCCAGAGCTTCTTGAACGACTGAAAGGTAAAATCACCGATCCTCTGACCGACGTTTGGCAAATTATTAACATTACGAAAAGATTGGACGCTAGTGAACAAGGTATTGACAAGGTATAACTTGATTGCTTCAATCGTTACTTAATCTGACAATGGGAAAACTTATCGATTTCCCCGGTGTGTCTATTGCGCAGCTATAAAATTGTGACTGACACAAATAATCCAGTGATGGTTAATAAGTTTTATGAAAAAAGAATATTTAATTAATGATTCTGTACAGAGGTTTTCTTTATAGTGATATATTTTTAGAAATTTGAATGAATTTGAATTTTTTTAAAAATAGGAACTTGTGTTATCGTATTATAAATTTGTTTTCATTTCTTACGTTTTCTCTCTCATTTTTCTGATATAATTTTTATACTCTAGTTTCGACAGTTCTAGTTAAAGACGTTCAATCTAAAGAATATTTTACAAACATATGATCTTGTTTAAATTGTTGTACGTAGCACGATATCCCGAGACAAAGCTATCTCATTTATTTTCATCTCTGTAATATTATAAAGGTGAAACTTAAAAGATAATTCTCTTCCAGTTGATAAAAACGATGCAAGATGTAATAAAGGGTGACGTAACGCTCGCAACGGCGGACACGTCAAGGACCGAAGAAAGGTTAGAGAGTTTAGAAAACGCTTTAAACAATTTGGATCGCGTCGTGAAGAATTTGCAATTAATCTCTGAAGAAGATGCTGATGCCGAGGCCGGTGAAAAAGATGAAGCTCAGCGTGAACACGATGGAGAGCAGCCGATGAAACGAATTTCATTAAGCGAGCTTCTAGGAGGGATAGACATAAAAGAAATGCACAAGGACGTGGCCACCTTACAAACGGAAGTTAGCCAAATGAAGGATCAATTGACAGATTTGAATGAAAAGGTTGCTAAGACAGAAACTGGTAATAAATCACGAATATTGTAATGAAGTGTTGTAATCATAGGGAATCGACGAGTCTTATCAGTAATTATTACTTTTGGAAGTGTTTCAAATATTTTCCGATCGTTTATTTTCACGAATTGCTTTCATAACTTATCTCAAATTTCAAGTGAATAAAATTTGGAATTTTATTAATTTGAAATCGTTCAAAGTGTTCAAAATTGCTCTACAGTTGTTGAAACTTCGTTTTTTAGACTACTTTAATTGCAACTCGATTTGCATAATGATGTAAGACATTTCGTATAAATATAAAACTCAACATTCCTTTTGAAACTTTGTAGAATTGAACAAAATGGTAAAAACAAAGGAACAACCGATCGAGGAAGCACGAAAAGATATAGAGACAGAGTATCGTAAAGAAATAGAAACAGCGGAAGGAGCGATTGAAACAAAGAAAACAGCATCGCCTGAGAAAGAAACAGAGAAAACAGAATTGCCTAAAAAGACACTCGTAGAATCACCGAACACACTCGTAGAATCACCGAACACACTCGTAGAATCACCGAACACACTCGTAGAATCGCCGAAAACATTGGAGAAGACAGTAGATTCCGAGGAATTACAGAGCATCAGAGAACGACTTGCAAAATTAGAGAAGGATGTGATTTACTTGTTCGAAAAAGTGGACGGTGCACCAATGGCTGGTGCCGATATCGACGATTTAATCAGCAGGATTAACGATATTCAAGCTGAAATGAAGAAATTGAGTCAAACTGTGGATCGTCTGATTGATGATCGTGAATCTCGTGAGATGCATCTTAATGTTTGTACATTTATACTGTATTTGTTAGTTAGTGTATTGCAATATATTTTTACAACTCATCGTTTGTCAGTCCTATTTCCTAAATTCACTCTTTATTTCAATCGTTTCATCAATTTCTTCCATTTTTCTCGATTACCTATTTATATACTTCAGTTGATTTCACTATTCAGGCACTATTCGAACAAGTGGAACTTCTGAAAACTATCAAAGCCGATAGAGAAGATCTCGAAGAGGCTCTTGCTGACAAAGCCGATGCTCAAGCGATACATCGAAAGGTTTGGAAATTTTTCCAAGTTGCCAATTAAATGCAACGAAAGTAAATAACGAGCGATTTTATTAACTTCTCAGGTCTCTTACGATCAATTCGACGCAGCTTGCGACGATCTTGCTCATGGCCTCGAGGACGCGATCTATAAATTAGGACAGCAGGAAGAGATCTGGCAGCAAGCTCTGAACGAAGTGCAAAAGGAGATGGAGGGGAAAGTAGATAAAATTGAGATTTCACCGCTGAAGGACTTTGTGCATCATCGGCTGAAATCTCTTCAAGATAAATTGAAGAAGGTGGCCGAGGCGAGACAAGAAATCGAAGCCGCTGGAACTAAAAAGTTGCTTAGGTAAAGTTTTACATTAACTTATGAATTATTGATGAAGAAATAATTACGTTTCTAAGATATTGATTTCGAATTTTTCATTATTTTATTGTGAAAGAATTAAATAAATCAGCGCGTTCTGTGCGTGGTGAATATCAACACTGTTATTTTTCAAACTATCTCTCCTTAAATTAATAATTTCCACAGTGAATAACGATGATGATGAAATTAAATGACGACCATTTTGAAACAATTAAGTAAAAAGAAAAAACTTAAAAGATTCGACTGATAACTACTGATAATGGAATTGTAAAACTCGTCATATTAAACACGTTGATTGAATTTTTTCAATTAAAAATTTTCGTGTCACTAGAGATGTTCAGTGCATATCCTGCGACAAGGATGTGGTCATGAGAATGGACCCTACCCATAAATTCAAAGCGGAAACACTACCATGCACTACGAGCATGAAGCCATACCTGACCTACGAATTGGATCAGGTTAGAAAGCAACACAGAAGATTACCTCATAGCAGAAATATGATTCAATTCGAGGCAGCCATGCAGGAGGAGGCAAAGAAGCAAAAGAGCGCGAGAGACACACTTGTAAAGACTCCTAGGTACATATGGGAAGAGTCTTACTTTAGACTTATTAAGGCTTCAATTCTTTTTTCTAATTTTGAGGTTTAAATCTCTCTTCTTTTCTTTCGAAGATTCGTAGTAATACATTAACTCTGGTTTTCTAAGCAAATTAACAAAAGATTATACCTTTAAACTTCAGATTAAGTTTCCCTCAATTGAGTTTAACTCAATTGGGATATTTTTAATCAAAAGCATCAATAAGTTAGTTGAAATTAATAACGACAAATTGGTTTCGGTTAGATCGATACTGGTTCTTGCAAGGAATTCATTTTTAATAAAAAATAACACGAAGGATGAAACGTCGATAAATCAAATAATCGAATACTGTGTTACGAATATTTTCTTATACTAAATCGTGGAATTTAAAAAACGAACGAACTTCATTTGAACGTTAGAGATCACCTGTGCAATCGATACTGCGGCGGAAGTCACACGATCACGACTCCTCAGCAAAGAGTAACGCGAATGGGCCATTTCCTCACTCAGTGGGGACCGGAAATAGTTCAGTTAACGGAAGGGGTGATAAAGGGAACGGACGGTAAGATATACAAAAGTCGGCGAATACCGAATAAAATAGACGTCTGCGGGGCTGCATACTGCAATGAACGTGGAGACGAGCTTCGATCATTGGTAATTATCCAGGTTTCTCCCCGTGTAGTTCCCAATTTCGTAACTAACACAGGTAATTGCATTTCAGGATAAACAGTCGATGGCTTCTGCTATATCCCAATCTACTGTATCGCGAAAGACTGACAAGCAATTTTTCACTAACTCAAGTAACGTTGAACATGAATAAAAATTTCCTCTTTGCTCAATCGAAAATAATATTTTTTAGCACTGTTAGATATCAACGCGAAGGATTTACATTATTAGACAATTTTTATAATTTTTCATGAAATTGAAAGTGAAATTGTTTTACTCCGAATGTTTTAAAGAAAACAATATGATATGATTTTATATATAATGATGTAATTTTAATAGAAAAACGACCAACGAGAAGACAGCTTCGAGATGTAACCAAGGAAGTGATAGAAGAGGTAAATGAATCAAATAGCTTGAACGCAAAGCTTGAAATAATGTTCAAACGCGTTATACTTACAGTTTACGCAAACATCGAGGACGGAAATAGACGATGAGGAATTTGGTATGTCGACGGATACAGATGAATATGGCGATCGTATTGTGCAGTTCATCGAAGAAGAAGAAATGGGAGAACAAGACTAAATGTGGAAAAGACTGTCACTAAAAATTGTTCTAAATATTTCAACGTCGAAATCATTGCTCTAAAATCTTGCATTTAGTGAAACGAATAATATAATACATTAATGTGAAAAGGATAACTCCGATATATATTTTTATCTTTATCAGCTCTCAGGATCGAGGAAATGTTTACTTTATAGTTATTTTAAAATAATTATTCGTCTAAAATTCATTATATGGAAATTCCGTGTAATGAAATATTTAAACAGCCATTGCATCGAAAAGTCTCAATATTCAATGAAATTTTGACTGAATATGTCTCATATTCCACATCCAATATATTTTACTCTGATTTTCATTAATAATATTTTCATTCCACATTTCATATCTCGCGTATGTATCTTATCCTGCATTCCACGTCGCTAATCCTCATCCTTGAAGGATAATTAAAGACGGACAGAGACGAGATACGAAGAACGCTATTTTATTAAATGTTTTATTATTAAGAGGGAGTTTCGGAGTACACAAGACTATCTAGTGAAATCGATTTTGGAACATCGGTGGTCTGTCATGCTAAAACAAAAATACCGAATCACACCACTCACTAGAATCGCTTTCTCTCGCTTATTGCACGTCACACCGTTCGAATACCGTTTACAACATAATGAGTGTACACAGCGCTCGAATCTTTACGTCGATTATTTTCTTGTTTCCCGTTCCCCTTTCGATTGCTTCCGATTTGACGTTCGATCGCACCTCCTACAAAACGGACTACGCGCTAGTGTTTCCTGGTAATAATAATAGAATATCCACGTATACGTATAATGATGTACACGTAGGAGCTAAATGCTACTTCATATAAATTTCAAGGTACAGGAAGTATCTACAAGTTAGTATCTACCACATAATTTACGACTGTCTTGTTCTTACATCACGTTCTTTTTTTTGGGGGTTTTTTTTTTTGTTCATTTTGGTGAATGGCATTTCTTTTTTTTTTTTTTCTTTTTTACTTTTTACTCTACGTTTCGCTAAATACCTAATAATAATAAGATTACCACGAATTACCACGCTATGATCTTACGATTAAAATCAACAGTATACACGGAACCATGACAGTAAGATCATCGGCTTAGAACGACACAATGCAATAAATAGAACGCCAAATAAATATGTACGTACAGAGAGATTATAGTTCTTTTCCTTTTTCTCATAATCATTCGTTAAGGGCGGGGAAGGGGGAGGGGGAGGGGGGAGCGACAATATAATGTTTCTTAAATATTAACATGGATATGCATTATCGATTACAGTTAATAATACTGGCAGCTTAAAATACAACGCGTACGTATTACACTCGAACCTAATCGAAGGAGTTACGGTAGAGAGTGGCAAAATACAACGTTGATGAGAAGAGGCGTTTGACTGAAACAATTAAAAAATAAATAAACGCTACAACTAGTATCACGTTCGAGCGTGATTTCCAGCAAAATCATAGGAATGGAACGTATCCGTAGCGAAATAACGTAAAATGGGAAAATCATTTCACTTGATTGAAAAACACTGCCGACACTTTTTATTATGGCACTCGCCTACGTGTGATGTGGATTCTAGATCACGTCTAATCGATGACAAGTGTCGAAAGATCTTTCGGGTTATTACGTGCCATTTTTCGGACTCGCAGATGTTGATGGACCAACAACAGAAATGCTCGCTCACAACCGTTGCGAATCGAATCCTTACCTCGAGATAATTATTGTAACACCACGGACGTCTCTCGTGTCGCGCTGAATCGCGCGTCGTTGCTGATTTACCCAAATTACAATAGCGACTTAACAGCTACACCGTTACCGCTAAATCGTTTAATTCACTATCACGCTATTCATTTATCATTATCAGTATTATTATCGTTATCATAATCGTACGTACGAGAATATTGCACACAGCGACCAACAGACACGGATAAAGGGAACTAAGTAACAGATCACAGGTGAAAACTAGGCTATCTCTGTAACAAATTCATATCACATGAAAAAATATGTATCGGTTGCCTCCCTCCTCTTTGCAAAAATCTCCCAAAAATAAGGGACTGTCGGACGGATGACTCGAGTGACGAGCCATCGGTAGTTCGGACTGGCTGACCTCGATCATCTTCACTCGCTTCTGCGTCTCTCTTTCCTCTGTCACTCTTCTCACTCTTCTCACTCTCTTCTCACTCTTCTTCTCTACTCGGTCAACCCGGACGAAAAAATATTATCATCACACGTTCGCCTCTCCATTTCCATTCCTCTCTTTCGTCGGTTTCGATTCGCAGTGCATGCAACGTAAAAAATGTAAACTGGCGATCAATTTACCGTTACCGAGCCTAATCGCTTATCAACGGCGACGAACAACCAAAACCCTGACTAAACGATTACACGACAAAGTGTAAAGCAGTAAACTTTGGCAATTGGAATCGCGGCTTCGGTGACCGCTTCGTCACCTCGTTCGTTTCCTCTCGTTGACTCTTGCTTCTTCCTCGCACGAACGAGAAACACGGCTCGACACTTTTCTTTGGCTTCCAGCTCCTTCGTCGCAGTCGGCCGACATTGGCCAACCACGCGTGATTACCTAAATCTAAGTAAGTACGTGTTACTTCACGTCTCTCTAGATTTTATCAGCTTGTAGTACGACGACTCTGATCCCATCGATAGTTTCTTCTTACGCGAGGCTCGCGGCTTCTCGCGAACACGCCACGAGCCACAAGGAACAACCATTATTTGTAAAGCTCTTACACGGTGCTGCTCCGATATTACTTCCCATAGTCCACGACGATCCACCAACTCGGGCAATTACAATTCTGCCTCTCGTCCCGATATCTTATACATGTACATACGTTTACACACGCTCTTTACACATTGAAATCCTCCTGAAAATCCAGAGTTTTCCTTCTTTTTTTTTTTTTTTTTTCTTTTTGGTAACATCCCTCCCTTGTCGATTTCTTCGTTTTCGTTACGCAACCTCTCGCGCGAAAACCGCTTCGTCGATCAATCGAGCGAAAGGAATTGATCCGTCTCGCTGGAAAATAAATTCTACACACACATACACATGCACACCTCTAACGAGGAGGTAGATTTGCGCGATGCTGTTTTGCGGGAAGACGATACACTGCACAGATACTGTAAAACATTCGTCGTACGTTCGTCGGATCCGATCCTTCAACGTTCCTCTCTTGGTACAAAAACGCTTCTCCTTTTCCAATATTCGTCGAATACTCGAGAAACAACGGAAGCTCGTCGCCAAGGGTCGGAACAATATCGTCGAAGCGTCGCAATGAATATCTTTCGTGGGGACAACTAATTCTTTTTTTTTTCTCGCGGCTAATGAAAGCTACCGCTAGGGCGTGGAAGCAAGCGTCGGCGCGATCGTTAAAGGATTACGTAAACGAACAGGATTAACTCGAAGGTCGCTCGCTAAACTCTACTGAAACTTCTCACCAATTGCAAGCTTTGTACTGTGTTTTTGTTTCTCTCTTTCCTTTTTCTCGTTTTGTTTTGTTTTACCCTCTCGTGAATAAAGTTTCGTTTTGTCTCGATCGATCGCTGTCCCTTCGTTTCCCCTCTCGATTCGACCACGGAAGCTCGGGAAAAAAGTTAGCCAGAGACTAGACTGAGAATTTTCAATGGAAGTACCAAATCTTCGCGTTCGCCACTCTAGATTTTCCTGCGGAACATCGTTTCCCCATGCACAGCAGTTCTCTCTCTCTCTCGCTTTCTCTCTCTCTCTCTCTCTTATAAATAACTTTCAGAGTACTCGTTCAGGTTCTGTGAGTATTGTTCGAAGGTAAAAGAATTATCAAAAAGTGTCGGGGAGCGCCTTAAACGGCGCTGCGATAGATGCGCTACAAAAGCTGAGCTATAACTGGATGCAGAAGACACATGTGCTCGGCGCCACGTATCGGAAGACGGTTCACGCTGAAGTGACGAACCATTTCCGGTATACTGTCGAACGGCTTGCTGAACTGGCCCAGTATGTACGCGTTCAGCTCCTCGTTCTTCTGGATACGCATGTGCATGAAACCACGTGCACTTCTGCAAATGAAAATGTTTATTTGAACAGGGTTTGATCAGGTGGTGCATTCAATTTTAAATTAGAACGAAAATAGAACGAGTGTTGCACCGAACGTTTGCTGAAATTATCGAATTGCATTCAATAAAAATCTTAATTAAGTAAATGTAGCATTTAACTCTTAACTGATATCATTGGACATTGAGAGCCATAAAAATTCAGGTCTCACGTTATCACGCTCGATCTTATGTTATATTTTACAAAAGAATAAATACAAATGCTTTAAACTTTTGTAATGTAAATTACTATAGTCATTTATAGTTCTATGATACTATTTGAGGGTTAAATATGCGACCTTTAACTTGTAAACGCCTGGTGAACAAGTGAACGTCATTCGAATTATTAATATGTAATATTATTATAATATAATTATTAATAATAATTAATCTAATTATATATTAACATATAATATAATAAGATTTTTTGTTAATCTATTATTTTCCAATTCATCGTATCATTTCTGTTATAAATAATGAAGGAAGTAACGAGATAACGAAGCGAGAAATTCATTTCTTCGTTCTTGAAGAGAATCTATTTGTTGGAGAGTTTCCCAGGAAAAAGAAAAAAAAAGACAGGAGACTGTAATACATCAACTCGAGTATAACTTACTTTAACGATAAAGAGTAATCTTGTTTGGTCGATTCGCTGTTCCTCACCAAGTAACTTCCTTCTCTGAGGAGTCGGAGGACAGCTTCTGCCTCGATTCTCGTAATGGATCCGTGGTACCATCTGCGAAAAGAAAGAAGGGAGATTTATTTTGTACAATGAGAAACCGCAGTGAAAATGCGAAAGGTTCATTTATCGTTATTAAATTTCAGTCCGAATTTAGGTCCGAATTAAATGTGCAAAATAAGTTATTGTGCTGCCACTACGGTAAATGTTCGCTGATTCATTTCTCCCGCATCTGCCATAAAATATCTCGCACACCATCCGAAATACTTTCGAACTTTCAGCAAGAAACGTTGCGCGTATTCGTCAGTCAAACTCTTCATCTAACACGACTCTGTGAAAACAGCGCGCAGACAGGATGGCGACGGGATGCGTTTACGAGCCAAGAATTCCGAAGGACGTACCCTTGCCTCTCGAGAGGAAGATCCACGTCAACCAGATCGGCGGATCCACGGGCGGTGCTAATCTCCAATGGCAATCCAAGGCTCAGGCCGCCAGGTTTTTTCGGCGCGAGCTGACCGCCGTTTCCACCGCTGTTCGTCCCGTTCCCACCGTCCAGATTCAGTGTCATCTTCGGACGCGCCAGGCCGCCGCCTGAAATGAGTCACGCGACAGTTAGACGCCGTGAAATTCCCCGGGGTAAACATCGATTATATACGTATACGACGACAGTGGTCTCGACGCGAGGAGAACCTCCCTGTTCGCAGATTTTATGGCGTCCCTGTCCCGTAATTGGGACAAATCGAACCTACGCTACTCCAAGATTCACGGTGACAGCAACCGAATTCCCCGGTCGACGTGCATAACGCCCGTGTGCGTGTGCTTGCGTATGATGATTGCGAGAATGGAGTTGTTTGAAGAGGGTTTCGAACAGATACATATACATACACGTAAATTATATATATATTTATATACATCAAACACCTCAGATATCGCAACATAACAACCCAGTATCATCAAAACTATATATGGATATATATAGAGGTGTTTGATAATGTTTAACCCTTCTGCCTTATCGATTTCCTTTGAAACATTTTAGACAACGTCACATTTAATTTTCAAATTAGAGAATTTAAATGCAAAATTATAAGAGTAAACGAGCAGATACATAAACTATATATATATATATATATATATATGTTTTATATTATATTATTTTATTTACATATTTTATATTTTATATTACATTTATATATATATTTTATATTATATATTACGTCAAACATCTCAAATATCGCACATATAAAAACCCAGTATCATCAAAACTATATATGTATATATATAATAAATATAATATTATATATATATATATATATATATATATATATATATATATATATATATATATATATAGAAAACCAGTATCATCAAAACTATATACATATATAGTTTTTTATTGGGTTTCTAACGTTTAACCCTTCTGCCTTATCGATTTTCTTCCGAAACTTTTTAGACAACATCACATTTATTTTTCAAATTAGAGAATTTAAATGCAAAATCTAATTCGCATCGTGCATTTTTTTTTTTCAAACCATAATTTCGAGCGTAACTCGATAGTTTAAGACAAGAAGTTATTTAATTTTTAGATTTCATCCCTGAATTTAATTTTTAGATAGTAATGTTTGAGACTGAGTTGATGAGAATATGCAAACGTTCTGCGTGTAATTGTAATTGTAGATTCACGGATGTGTATATCATTATACAATATTTTTACGAACATAACTAAAAAATTTTCTGTAGACGATAATGATTGAGATAGTTCATAATAATTAGTTTTGATATGTGTCTAATATTTCTTTTCACGTAGATTGTAATATTAAGATTGCGGATGTATTATATAACACCTAACATATTTACAAACGTAACTAAAAATTTGAGAGAAGCTCGAATATCATATCAAGAGTATTCCACTTTTGATATTCCAATTCAAATATCAAGATATTGCAATATTGTATCTTTTTATAAAACTGTAATAGCTTACAAAAAAAAAAAAAAAAAAAAAAAAAGACACGAGAAACAGCACAAGGAATAGAAACGATTAATTTTCTTCAATTCTACGAAACTGATTGAACGAGCCGAGTGTGGAGCAACCTTCGAAAGAAATAATTGTTAATCAAGTTTCCGAAATGGTGGCTCGATCAGTTTCTCGACAGGGCGCAATCGTGTCATCAATAACCTCGTAGCAAAGACTCGATAATCCCCAGTAAGAAATACTTGCTCCGTAGCGGAACAATCGACCATGACTTTGGACGCTGCTTTGTCGAGGTATAATAATGGAACGGCTCGTACTCTTCCCCGGGAAGGATAAATCGAGCCTTCTCTCTTTGCCTCTCAGCAGAAACAATACGATCGAAATTCCCTCTCGTTGAATTTTTCCCTCTCGCTAGCGAGCAACTCCGTCGTCGGAAAACTTGTACGAAAGTTTTCACCCTGCTGCCACTTAGGATCCGCGCGCAAATTGCGAGCATTGTTTCCTGGTAAACAATGTGGCCTTGGATAGAGGACACAGGCCTTTGTCGTGAACGAATGACGCGTGCTGCGACGATTGAAATCGTCGAGGTATTACGCTTATTAAAGGCTCCTTCGGCCTTCGAAGCTCGAAATTAGTCGCGAAGATAAATTGCTGTTCCTTTGGGGCGGGGCGAGTGTGCGAATAAACAGACGCTTATCGGGTGAAATCCAAGTGTCCTTGGATTCGCTTTGAATTAATTTAATTTCACTTGACTTGCCAAATAGAGTGGGAATATTTTGCACGGAAGAATTCGGGAAATAAACGAGTCACTCGAATGATGAATTTCATTGCAACGAAAAAAGAACGCGTTGTGACAATAATTTTAAAAAGAAAAGAACAAAGTGTACAGAGAAAAAGAAAGAAAAATGTTAGAAATATCAGTCGGTAATTTCCGTCTGAAGAGATGACGTAAGCGTACGGACAACGAACGCGTAGAAAGAAAGCAAAGCAAGACGTCTATAAATCATAGTCGTCGTCCCAGATGAGACCAGGACAGACTAGATCAGATCAGAACTGTATATAGCAGATTAGTATAGAACGGAATAGAAGTATAGAAGAGTCGTTTAAGAGTAAAGGTAAAACCATTTAACGTAACTGTCCATAAAAGTAAAATCATTCAATGTAAAACTGAAAAGTGAAATTAGATTATCACGTGTGCTGTTCGTTCTATAGTGCGGTTCGTATATTTATAGTCATTATTCATTTTATTTTCTTTCTACACTGTACCACGTGCTTCTACGTGAAATACACATTAGCGCAAGTTATCATATACCAGTGTCTCGAACCAGTGACTTGAAAAACACAAATTAAAAGTAAAAGCTCGACAAAAGATAAAAATACAATTTTTCCTGTATCTTCGGAAAAAAAATCCACCGGACCTTTAACCACCCTAATCCATCGTCTTGGATTACACTTAATAAAAACAACCCCCTTCCACCGCGGCGATATTGATCGAAACGAGGAATGCCAAGGCCCGTGGCGGCGAAAGAAACATGGCCTCAGCCACGGCCTCATCAAGAATTTATAAATTCTCGCTAAGTAAATTCTTCCGGGGTCTCCCATCGAGCGTGAGGAGCGTCAATGTTATTACGGGCTCGTGAAAGTTCGGGAGATGATAATCGACGAGAGGGTCCCGGCGCGCCCCGTCCGAGGAAGTGGGCTGCGCGGCCCGCGAGGTAATTTCATTTGTTACGTGCAATCTCTTAGCGGTCGACTTTTCCGACGGTTGCATGATCCAGGTACGACGGGATTGCTCTGACAGGTGTAACACCGCGTTAGCCGCGCTCGGTGCTTAACGCGACCCGACCGTTTCCAACGACCTATACATTATGGATGAGCCGGTGCTCCGGAATTTAAGAACATTGAATTTCTTCGCCGGGTGAAGCTTTCAAAGGTGTCAATTTCTTGGCACTTTTAACGGGTTACCTTTTACCAGCTGTTCGCGTAACTCAACACTTGCGGCAACGAATCGTGCGACGAAATGTTCGAACATATCGGACAATCTGCGCTTCGTATTAAGAAAGACTTACGTTGAAACGAGGCGGCTCGTTTTAGAAATTAAACGATCGACTCATCGAAGTTACTTGAAAACCTTGAAACTGATCTGACAACGAGACTCTGACTAGGTCTCTGGATCTTAGAATTCTGAAGACGTGATTGCACGAATCGCGCGAGAGAAGAGGAAATGAAATGTAACCCTAATAACTCGTCGTGGAAAACTGTGATTTCGATTTGAAGGAGATGGCAAATTGTAGTATTCCTGTGGGATATGAATTTGAATTTTCAAATTTAACTTTCCAAACTGAAGATCGACAACTACGAGTTGTACATATAATTCTTTCCATGCTCTACGTCTGACACAACGGAATGTCTAATAATTAAAATTTGTTCAAGGCTGAGAAGAAAATCGTAAGACAAAGAGGGTTAATACTGTAACAATTAGTTATCAGAGGTAGATTTTATTAAAAATTTGTAACTACTAAAAATTAATAATTAAATCAATATATTATTAATGAAAATTAACAATTAAAAGTTTATAACTACTGTCATCGATCATTATATTGTATCGCGCGCAATATTTATAAGTCGAACGTTTCAAATAATGTTGAAAAGTTAATATTTAACGATTCTGCTTCAACCTCGATAGAACGAGCGTCGACTTCGGATCTTCAAAGGCCACGGTCGTTTCTACGCAGCCAATTGGTAACTACGGAATTCGGAAGTAACAGAACACGGTCCGGCTGAATTATTCATTCGACATAAATCGCTTTCGTGCACGCAACACCGAAAGAAACTCTGGCAGGGCCTTCTCCACGCGGTCTTCCGGCCCATCTGACGCGGCCTGCGTTTCAAGCATAGTTAAACATTAACGAAGAGAAAGCAGCCCGTCTACTACTCTCCGAGATTGGCCGTATCTGTATTATTAAATTTAATCCAGTTGTTTTCGGATAACTCGATTTATCCGCCCGAATTTCTCGTTTTTCACCCTTTTCTACAACCTTCGGGAAGCTTTTTCTCCGAGACACGCCTTTATTTTAATTATTTACGCGTGTAAATAACGTAGTTTATTTTTTAAAATAAAGCTTTTTGATTTTTAAATGCGTATATTTTAAATGCGTATATTTTATATCTTTTATAATTTTGTGTCTAGCTGTTTAAATAATAAACTCTGTTTATTATTTCTAGTTAAGCTTCCTGATTTTTAAATAAGACATTGCATACTTTTAGCTAGTTCTTTTAAAATAACAAACACATAATATTAACACGATAATAGTGAAAATAGTAAATTTGAAATTGAGGAAATAAGGCATTCAGACAATTTAAACGGCAGTGAATTAAATCTATGTGAAACACGAGGCCAATAATTCCATTCAGATCAAATTTCAGACGAAGAGAAAAAAGAATGAAGAGTAACGCGGAGGAAGCAAACGTTATAATTACAGATGGCCCATTTCCAACAATCCATCTGCCGCTTCCGAATTTATCCGCAGTCCGGTGACATTTCACAATTCATCCAAAAGGACGAAATTCCACCTCTCTATGATATCAGTCGCGTCTGAATATCATTCTTTTACCATTCTTTTTTTATCAATCATTTCAATTAAACTCTTGAAAACGTATATTCTCGCTCAAAAGTTTTAAATGAAACGAAAAATTGAAATACCTTGTATAACCAAGAATTTATTTATGATTAACAATTGCTATACGTTATAACATGTTGTTATATATTACATTATATTATAATTGTGATTACAATTATAGTAATTATCATTAATTTTTATAATTATTATAGTTATAACATGTTGTTATATATTACATTATATTATAATTGTGATTACAATTATAGTAATTATTATTAATTTTTATAATTTTTATATCATTTTTATAATTATTATAGTTATAACACGTTGTTATATATTACATTATATTATAATTGTGATTGTAATTATAGTAATTATTGTTACACATTATAGTAGAACATAATTATAGAATGTACAATGTGATATGATGTACGTTTATTTACAGATAAAGGATTAATTAAATTCATAAAGTTATATTTCATCCATATTTTATTATTAAAGATTTAATTGCAATTATTTTAATTTTATATATTAATTTACAAGATCTTTATTTATTAGGAGATCCAGCTAATTTTAAAATAATTACTCCGTCCCAGATTTATTATTAAACCAGAATGATATTTTCTTTTTGCTTATTCAATCTTGCGATCAATTCCTAATAAATTAGGGGTGTAATTATATTATTCATATCAATTTTTATTTTATTTTTATTACCTTTATTAATATCTAATAATAAAATGAAAAATCTAAAATTTTATCCAATCAATCAATTTTTTCATTGAATATTCATTAATATCTTTATTATATTAACATGATTAGGCGTACAAATAATTGAATATCCATTTACAAATTTAAAGAATTTTTTCACTATTTTACACCTTAATTATTATATTTTTTCATTTATATTAAATAAGTTATTCGATTTAATTATAAAAAAAGAGTTTATCAATTAGAAACTTCAAATGACTCTCTCACGTCACCATTTTTCTACATCCTCGCATTCTTCCACTCCAATCGCGCTCAGACGTCCATCCATTTTTGTTCCTCGAGCCAGATGACGTTTAGGTTTTTCTCAACGTCTAGCCCTTTAACCCGTCGCCTACAACTGAAGCTACAAGCTAAATTCAAGTGCCCCACGATGTTGATACATCAGCAACTGTAAATTTTCTTTCATCCGCGACTGTAAAACCGAACCGTTCGAAACAGAATGTGTCTCAAAGGCGGCTTTTGGGCGGGAGTATATTATATCCCCCGATATAATATATATACCCGAAACTGAAACGCTCGCCTGGAAACATCCAATTTCACTCGAACGAGCGCCAAGTTGAGATAGATGAAATTCTACCGCGCGGTGTAGATGAACGGGCGCTCGCGTGGCCGCTTTTGTGCGCGCTCTCCTCTCGAGCACCCGTACACTTATTTCCTCGTTTCCTCCGTAGACTGTTTTAATATCCGTCTCACAGACAAGAGATACGTCTCAATCAATTTCTTCGCGGCGGCGGCGGCGTTGCCCTGGTCTCACGGGAAATGCGAAGAGAGTCGCGAGTATCCTTCGCAGCCGTCAGCTAAGAAGAAGACGCCCTTTCTCGCGGCGCGAATAAGCATCTGCGTTATTTGTGTACGCGGGATGTGTCGACCTCGCAAACTTGTTACCGCGGGGGACGAAGTTCATCGCTGGATTTCACCACTGGAACGAAAGGGGCCGGCAACTTTTTCCATGAACAGCATTTCCCATCCCACCTTTGTTAGAGAACTACCTTGTTTTAATAATCGAGAACGACAACTGTGTTACGATACTTTGTAACAAGTACGATTCGTATTTTCACGAGTACGAAAGTATAAATTACGAGATTAAAGTTACGAGACGTGATTGTACAGATCTATTTATTTATTATTCAAGTATGCACAGGGTGAATAGAGAAAAGGGTTCATAACTTCTAGGGCAGTAGTGCAGTATTTAGCGAAGCATAGAATAAACATGGATCGAAAAATTAATAATTATTAATTGTGGGTCGAGAAATTGATAGTTACTAACGTAACAATGATTTGGAAAAGTGAGATACTATCGTGAGCGATAATGGAAACCGTAGAAACGAAATTTTCGCGCCTCGCTTGTTTGTTTCGATTCATTATGAAAGTTAGATTATTAAGATTTTGAGAGCCTCGCGGCCATTATTAGAATTTTCTTCGAACAGAAACTTTATGAAATTTTAATGAAATTCCGTACAAACTCACGCTGGCGAGGTGTGTTTCTTTAATAACAGAAACTTCAACTCGGCGATTAAATTGGATAGATAAGAAAAAGTGTATTTACTTTACACTGCATGTACTCTACGACTTCGCTGAAATTTTGTTCACGCAATAGGAAGCTTGGAAGCTTATTCCCCAATGCGGTAATCTTACGTTTTTCAATTTTAATCTTTACTCCTCCATGAAATGGATTACAAACTTTATCTAATTTGACTTTCTGATTTTACGGAATAGAATAGCCAAGAACTTAAAATACAAATGAATTTTTCAATTTTAAACAAGACCTATTGCGTATCGTTTTATCCTACGCTATGGTAAATCTTTACTGCTGCCAGATCATACTTGATTTCAATTTCAATTAAATATTTCTAAAAATCTTTTTTTCAATCTTCCCTAGAAACTATAAAACTCAGCCTATAATTTCAGTATGATTACAACAATCACTACGTACAAATCAAACAAACTCCAATTTTTTTTTTTTTTAAATTACGAAACTCATCCTACGATTTCATCTGAATTTTCAATATCCTACCGATTAATTAAAAATAACAGCAATCACAGGCTACCTAAAATCACTTTCTTTATTTTCAACACGACAGTTTATCAATAAAGTATCTAAATCATATTTTAATTCGTCAACGATCTCAATTTAATTAAATATCTTCAAATCTTGTCCAATCTCTAATAAAAACTATAAAACCTAATCAACATGATTACAATCGCAAACTACAAACAAATTAAAATAAAATCACGAAACTCTCAGTCCACGATCGCATCTGAATTCTCGAAATCAATTAATGTCAATCGACAACAGCAACCGCGGGACACGCCTAAAACCATTCTCTTTGCACTTCACTCGGCGGGACAGTCTATCGATAAAGGTATCTAAGATAAAGAAACCAGAATATCCCCGTTCTATCGTCTGGAAATGCGAGGAGTTTCCCAACAACGGAGACGTCGCGTCGTCTGAACGGCCGCATCAAAGGATAGAGAAGGAAGAGACAATCTAGTGGTAGAAACTTAGGGAAAGTCAGCCAGCCCAGTGGCTGAAGTCTCGAGGGAAATTCCTCGTCACGGAGGAATCACCGGAAATCTCGCCGTGTCTCGCTATATATATATATATATATATGTACATATCTATATATCTAACTATGTATATCGTATATATATATCGCCAGCGGCCGGAAACGGAGGAAACTTTTAATTCCCCGTGAAAATCAGGACGTACGGGCGACGTGTCACGCGGAAAATCGAGACTTCTCACGGCCGGCAGTCAAACGTGCTCACACGAACGATTCGTATTTATTGCGGCAACGAGAATACGAGGGGTGGAATTTGTCCCGTAGATTTACGACGGCGTGGAATTTACCACAATGTCGCGCCGCTGCCTGGAAGGATCGTCCGCGATTCCATCAAGTCTCTCCGTGCGCCATTAAAACGAAAATGCGTCTGAACATGGTCGCGCGACGCGTGCAAAAAGAAAAGAGAGAGAGAGAGAGAGGGAGGATCCTCTCTCCGTGAAACTGAGAAATTGTTACAATTCCGTCAGTCGTGTAATGGTTTTTCACTGGGAGAAGTGAACGGAGATGAGAATGGTCTGTTGAATTTATGTAGCTTGGATTGTGCGACATTAAGTGCTTCGTGTAAATTGTATTGTGAACTACATCGACGAATTTGTTTCTTTCTTTCTCTTTTGAGAATGTACTTTTTAGTATGTACTCTGAAGAAGTTTTATTTAGGTACAGTAGAGTCACCTTCGTCTAAATTTTTGTTTCATGGATATCTCAATGTCTAAGAGTTATGTTACTATTTAATTGCTAACAGCTATATTACTGTAATAAAGTGATTTATAAGTAATAAGTTTAATTATTAGCAGACAATATCAATAGATAGTATAACATTGAAATATTAAGATATTCGGAAAATAATAGTTCACATGGTACAAAGAGGTTGTTCTGTGTGTCATTTCTTTTAGATCAGTTTCGTTTTCAAATACAATTTACAATTTACAAAGAATGAAATGAATAAATATATATATAAAGAGAGAAATGAATAAAAATATATAGAAGGAAGGAAAAAATACAATGAAATAGCAGATTCGTAGATTACTTAATACACACACGTCTTAATTGTTTACAAGTGTAAATTCAAAAATGAAGAATTTCAAGAAAGTTTGATTTAAAATCTTTGTTAATACTAAAGAGACAAAAACTGAGGTAAAAGTATTCTACTTTCTTTCAACATGCATATAATTTAGAGCATATTAGTAGAAACATCTGTCCCATTGTAATAAAACGTACGAAAAAATTGTTCAAGGAATTATTACGACGTTACTAAAAAAAAATCTCTGGAAACAACTGTCCTCTAGAAAAACGTTTGATAAAATTTGCCGTTGGCAAAGTCTTCCGAGAATACTCTGCGAAATAATTGAAATTGGATCGCTCTCTCGAGCAAAGCGATATTTTTATCGTGATACGTAAACGTCGAAGAAGAAGATGTCCGTTTGTCACAAAGAAGAGAAAGGATCTGAAAGTTTTGCGAAGTCTTCGTGCTTCGTAAAAATATTTCATGAGTCAGTCTCTCTCTCGTGCTCGGGGAAAGTCTTCCCCCAGTGGAAGAAACCGAAGAATCGAGGCAGATGTCGGGAAGCTTCATGCAAGACTTGTGATCGAAAATTGCGCTTCACGCAACCGTGAGAACGGTTCACTCTGAGAGCAGAGACACGAGAAACTTGTTACGCCATTAAATAGAAGGGATATCCCTCCTTGTGTTACACTTAAAATCTTCACTTTTAAATCCGTTGTCTAAATAAAACTCGCGAATTTTTTGTTAAATTAGGTACAGTGAAAATAAGAAACAAATATTGTACGAACTTTGTTACAAAATTACAAGTAAATATCGCACGTTGTCAGAATCGATTCGAGTAAACCATTTCAATGGTTTCAAATCATACACCGCTTGATTTCTATTTACGGGGAACTATAAAACAAACAGTGTACGATAAATATATAACGCGAATAATTAATTTGACAACTTAATATTAATAATCCAGTTGCTGAGACAAAGATTATCGAGAGAAATTCAAAATGTCCTTAATGAATTCGCATCAGTACAAAAGATGAAGATATTCCTTGCAGGTACAAACATATTCAAAATTTTTCTACAACTTTGTAACCTCACGCAGCGTTTTTCATGTTTATTTTCACTCGTAGGCAATTTTCTACAATCTTACCAGATAATTACGATCGTGCAGATCAATTGTTAATGTGACTTAACAAGTACTTGGACTTGGAATTTCGAGGCGCAATTTCGTTTGTGTGTAGCACCACATCTTGCTTCAACTGGCGCAGCCAAGCATTTTATAAAGTCTCACGACAATGCTCGAGAGTTCGTGGAGCAGAAGCCACGTACCGTGGTAAGTCCTCTGCTAACAGAACGTACGATACTATTATTTGCCCCGGTCATTAAGCGGTTCTCGGGCTGCTTCAACTTCGAATAAAGGAGCAGCACCGTTGTTTACGTTCCACGGCTGGAAATGAAAATCCTCGTGAATGAAACTTTGTGAACATCGTTCGTTTGCTCGTTCCAGTAAAATGAATTTCCCTTTGCGGGGGAGAATGTGTTTCACAAGTGTTCTCAATTATAATGAGACAGTTAATGTCGGCAATAGTCGGCAAAAGAAATCGAATGAAAATGATCAACGAGGATTGTCGATTAGAAGTAAAAAAAAAACTCGCGAAGTTTAATCTACGATGAACCACGAGGTTGAGAAAGATATTATTAAGAATGAAGAGGAACAAATGAAACGCGACAATATATCGTGAAGATAGTTCAAAAAGTAGAAACATCACTGAAGTCTCATCGGAGTCTAAGTTCTCTAACATGCCGAAGTGTCAATCACCGATTCCGATGAAATTTCGCATAAATTGACCAAAAGAGATTCCAATTTATCCGCAGTTTGTGTTTGAAATGTATATAGTTTTCGTAAACAAATATTTAAGGAAAAACCATCGAAAAGTGATAAGAATACGATTTTTTAAATGTATTGTTCAAAGAAATGATTCCTTCGCAAAATCATATATACACAGTTAAATTCGTCATTAAAAAAAAAAAAAAAAAAAACATTAATTTCATCAATGAACTATATCTTCACTAATTTCCGAGATATTTGACGTATATAATACTTCGAGAGTAAGTTTCTACATCGACGATTGCCGATAAATAGAAAAGTGTCAAATATTTCTTTTCGAAAGCCACATTTATGCCAACAATGATTGACAAAACTTGGGCACGTTCCCTTGTAATCTTTCGAGCACAACAATGCTAACAAAATCACGCGGCTATTTATCATCGCGCAGTATCATCAATCTCTTTATCTTTCAATCTCGCGAAATCGCAATTTTATCGTTTCTTTAATCAATAATCTAGGCGGAAATGCCGCGAGTCACGGTGAGATGGCAAGCTCGGCCGTCTCTCGCGCCTCTTTACGATTCGAAATGTTCTCAACGTCGCACCCCGAGGTTTCACCCCTCGAGGAGTGGAAAGCTCGCGATGTGTCGAAACGTCTGAACAACAGATGCGGGATACCAACGCGGGGATAGACCTTAAGATCTTCACCAACAGATGTTGCAGTTACACAACCCCTCCTTCAGCGATCCCATCCCGCCTACAGCCAAGCCAGCAGCCCTTATCGACGCGGTAACAAACACTTGGAACCTGCTTCGAATGCTTGATACCGCTCGATCCTCATGAAATATGAACTACCGTAACGCACATACGACGTTCCCGCCGACGCGTATCGTGCAATTTGCTCGGGGGGATCACCGGATCGCGATACAACGCGTATCGATACGCACGGTCGACGTCAATTACTTGATAAATGCCAGATTATTACTTTCTCCTCTGTGGACTCCGAAGACTTTTTTGGGTACGTTCAGACGTCCGCAAGATCACAAATTTCTCTCATGACCATGATCTTGAAGATCGATGTCTTTCTTTCGCGACGACTTCTCGCAACTTTATTGGAGTTAAACGAACGACAAGAATTCAAGAGATTTTAATAATTCTAATCCTAATATTCAATATTTAACAAAATAGCGAAAAAGAATCGTAGAGAAAATTAGGAAGGGAAAACGTCAAGCTTTATGATCGTGATGGATTTAATCATGAAAAATATGTTTCATTAATTTTCAAGACCTTTGAATTTATACACTTTCGAAAACAGTTTTCACCATTTTGTTAAAGTTCGAATAAACAAAAATTCAAGAAATCCGAATATTTAATAAAATAGCAAAGCAGCTATTGTAAAGAAGAAACTTCGATCCAGTCGTGAGAAAAATTTTTCATCAATCTTGAAGACTTTTGAGTTTTTATACTTTTCGCGAATAAAGATTTGAGAAAAATTAAATTTATTTAAAAAGAAACTAGATATTAATAAATACGACAAACATTTAATTTCTAAATATATATTTATTTTTTTTATTTCAGAAAAAAAATATATATATATATTTAAATCATTTACTTTCGGGATAATTAAAATTATTAAAATAAATTAATTAACCCTGATACAAAAGGTACAAAATAAATTTTACTCATTTATTTCTAAAAGAATCATTTTCATTCCTTTAACTATTAATAATATTATTAATTTTAAATTATCACTAAAATATATTTTTGTTATAAAACTTTATTTAATTATATTAATTTTAAGTTATATTTATACATATATAATTGCGCTGCATGATGTAAACACATCTTTGAAAAAACTCGAACTTAGGATTGTCGAAGTGAGGCTTTAAAACAGATTGTTATACGATTTCTTTTTCACGAAATATTACGACAGTTTAAAATACAATCTTTCAAGGAACTTGCGAGTTCCTTTCTTCAGTAAAAAGACACGCTCCGAGCTGCATTAAGAAGATCTAACAAAATTACTTAACCGAAGAACGCCAAGTGAATTTCAATTAACTTCGATTAACCCTGTTACCGCACTTTCTGTCTTTGCTCTGCCATTTCAACTTTATCTCGTCTCTTTCACAAAGTACTTAAACATTCCGGTGCTAAGCGTCGATTTGGGTCAAAAGTTCGCTGATAAACCAACCGTTTCGCTTGTTATCCGGCTCGTCGCTTCGTTTCACCGGTTTGTTAACAGCGAGTAATTATAATTTCCTGGTCTTGTTCAAAAAAAAAAAATCTGCCTTACGATCCTGCCAGGAATCTCAGGAATAACGTTCCCCAAAGCGCGATCGTCGTTTGATTTTTCGCAGCGTGTTAGAGTATATATAACGAAGCTGGAGATCGCAAGAAGATCGTATAGAGAAGTCACTCTAAATTAATGGCGCGTCCTCGCGATGCATTTCCGCGCCAAACTTGGAAAAACGATCGTCGCAAATTAATTGGACGAGCAACGAACTGTGATCCGAAAAATGAAAGAAGTAACGAAAAAGAAAAAAAAGCAAGAGAAAGAGAGAGAGAGAGAGAGATTGCAAACAGAGCCGGTTATCCATCAAGCGAACGTTCGCGAAAATTCTCGCGGATATTGCAAAAAAGTTTTATTCCAATACCCTGGGACCTTCTAAATCGAAAAAGAGAGAGAGAGAGAGAGAGAGAGAGAAGTGCGATTTGAATTGACAGATGGTTCTCTGGATAAGATATCTGAAATAGAATCTTTGTTTCATATGAAGTATTATTTAAAATATATCAGTAATGTAAGTGTTTATTTCAAATATAATATTTTATAGTATTTTAAGTATTTGAAGTGTATGAAGCATTATTTAAAATATATTAGTAAGTATTTATTTTAAATAGAGTCTATAGAAGAGCTTCGTGTTGTTGGAGTAAATATGAAATTGCCATGAACGATGATTATTTAATTCTGTATGCATTGAAAAATTTTCATTGACGACGAAAAACGACAGTTAATAATTACTATAATGATCGTAAGAAATATTTGCATACTATTTCGTAGAACGTTCAAGTAAACACAACAATTTCACATTACAAAAATTTCCACTGGAACAAATAAAACACATCTATTCCCCAATCAATCAATCAATCAATCGACCAACATTCATTTACACTTCGTGAAAAATACGAAAATTAGTTTCACGAAGATCCTCGATGAACGTGCCAGAAAAGGACTACCAAACACAATGAAATACCAATCAATCAACCGACCAACATTTACTAATACTTTGTGAAAAATCCGGAAATTAATTTCATGAAGATTCTCGACAAACGTCCCAGAAAAAGGCTATCGAGCACAACTAATCAATCAATCGACCAACATTTACTAATACTTTGTGAAAAATCCGAAAATTAATTTCATGAAGATTCTCGACAAACGTCCCAGAAAAAGGCTATCGGGCACAACCAATCAATCAACCGACCAACATTTACTAATACTTTGTGAAAAATCCGGAAATTAATTTCATGAAGATTCTCGACAAACGTCCCAGAAAAAGGCTATCGAGCACAACTAATCAATCAATCGACCAACATTTACTAATACTTTGTGAAAAATCCGAAAATTAATTTCATGAAGATTCTCGACAAACGTCCCAGAAAAAGGCTATCGGGCACAACCAATCAATCAACCGACCAACATTTACTAATACTTTGTGAAAAATCCGGAAATTAATTTCATGAAGATTCTCGACAAACGTCCCAGAAAAAGACTATCGAGCACAACTAATCAATCAATCGACCAACATTTACTAATACCTTGTAAAAAATCCGAAAATTAATTTCATGAAGATTCTCGACAAACGTCCCAGAAAAAGGCTATCAGGCACAACCAATCAATCAATCGACCAACATTCGTTAACAGCCTGTGAAGAATAAAAATACGAAAATTGTTCTCGTACGAAAATTAATTTCACAAAGATCCTCGACTGAAACGATCACAAACTCCTCCCCCTCTCTCCTCGAGAATCTCTCAAAATCGTTTGTTAAAAATGCACGTTCGACGGACGTTTGGCCAAAAATTTCAGGAATAAATGAAAGAGCGTGCCGGTAGAAGCGAAAACTGGGTTGCCGGGCAGGAGAGACAAGTTGACGCAGACGAAGCGTTAAGCAGGCCGAACGTAAGGATCCACGCCACTTAGGGACTTCGTCGACCGTGACAATTAGTGAGCAACGTTAAGCCACTCGTTAAAATCCAGTCGTCGTCGTCGTCGTCGAACGTCGGCGACGGGATTTCAAGCTCTCGGCGAACGTTTCGTGCCACGTTGGCCCGCTACCAAACGTTTAACGACAGTGTCGAGTACGTACGTACGTACACGAGCATGAAAGCGCACGAGGGTGCGCGAGCGGGTGGTAAACCGTACGTGACCAGTTTCCGTGACCAGACAGGGCCAGAAAATTGTATTTTTCTGCCAACGGGAATATGTTACCGGCGAACGCGAAATCCGGTTAGAGGTTCGGCTGGAACGAAATTTCGTTTCGAACGAAATTTCATTCGGGATCCCGCGACACCGCGTTACTTGATAAACTCCCACCCCTCCCCACCGAAACACCGTCGCGTTGCACCGTCGCAATTTAACGCCCGTTGTCATTTTCACTGCTCGAATATCGCAACCGGCGCGAATAAAAATTGCCGCGCCGTAAACAAACGGCTGACAATCGGCCGTGACGTGTTTGCACGCGGATATAAAATAATGAAAATTTCTGCCGACGGCGTGCCGTAGATTTTGCGGACCGTAGTGTCTGCAAACAGACCCGATATTTCAACGAGATCGGGATAAAGTCGTACTGTTTGTTGGAAACGTTTCGGTGGTCATTTGCTGTAATTTGTTCGAAAATTCGATTTTTGAATACGAGCGTGTAAATTGAACACCATCAAAAATCATTGGGGATTTTGTTCGAGGTTTGAAATTGGAATTTAAATTTTTCTGTTAGAATTTAAATTGGGAAATTTAAATATATATATATATATATATATATGTGTGTGTGTGTGTGTGTGTGTGTGTGTGTGTGTGTGTGTGTGTGTGTGTGTGTGTGTGTGTGTGTGTGTGTGTGTGTGTATCTAAAAATTTTCTATTAAATTGGAAATTATACAAGGGACAATAAATACATCCTAATAATTATAATAATTTTAATAATATAATTTTTTAATATAATAATATTATTTTATAATATATCCTAACAATTATAATAATTTTTCAATTTAAGTTGCAATAAAAATTATAATAATATTTTAATTTTAATTTAATATATATATATATATATAGAAGAAAATATATTTATATTTATATACATATATATAAGAAAACGAGACAAAAGAATTTATAGTACGATGAATTCCCATAAGCTTACAAAACTAATGTGATGTTTAGAAACCTGCAACTTTGAAAAATGTATATATTTTCGTCCAAAATAAGTCCTGCTCCCAAAAACTGTATATATATACATATAAAGATGCCTCTGTGTTTTATCACTTTATCATATCGCACAATTATTTATATCGTCATTAGTCACGCAATGTTTGTAAAATTGTACGAGGCACTTTGGACGACAACCAAAATATAACTGGCCGATAAGGGAATTGCCAGAAAACATCAGCAAACTATACGAACCGATTTCGATTGGACGTGAAATGTATTTCTTCGATAACGTCGTAAAGCAGTAATAGGTATTCGAGCACAATCCCTACCTTTAATTTTATTGCCTAGAGAACCATATGTGCAGTTCCATTTGCATATAAAATAACATCTGAAATATCTGTCCTCTCTATTCTCTGCCAAAACTCAAAACGTTTATACAATTTCAGAAGGAAAAAAAAGGGAGAGAGAGAGAGAGTGAATAAATTGGTGAAGAAACGGAATCGTTAAGAGACAGCAAACGAAAACAACGGCAAGATGTTTTACCGTTTCAATAAAAAATCAACACACTTGTTTCAGTGTTTCGTTCGCGTTTGTGCCAAAAACAGTGGCCTCTGTTAATATTCGAACATTAAATATCGAAGCTTTTACTTTCGTAAAAAGGAATCGTACAATGACGAACTTGAATTCGAAGCCTCTACTTTTCGGAATTCATCGGTCATTTTATTCGAAGATGTTTTTTACATTATGCAAAGTGAAGACACTTTTTCTCTAGAGAATGCTATAAATTGTCACAGAGTGTAGAAGCATTGAAAAATTTTCTCCATGACTGAATCTGCAATGAATTTAAAAATTGAAGTCTTCCTTTCACAATGATCCCTCAAACCTTGCTGTACGATATTTTCTCGATTTGAACATCAAGCGAAAATGTCGCAATTTCTTCGAATTTTCCTCTAATTTAAGTCTAACATACAAAGTTCAACAAAAATAATCGTATATCAAGTTTTCAAGGATTATTGTGAAGGAGAGACTTCAATTTTCAAATCCACTATACAATCGTGAAAACAATTTTTCAATTCTTTTACGTATCGAGACAATTTTATCCACTCGCCATGCAGAAACGTGATGCAAAAACATTTTCAAATAAAATGAATAACACATTTTGAAAATTTCAAGCTTTAAAACGAGCATGAGTTTATTGTCGTTCAACATCTTTTGTACAAAATTGCAACAGTTTCAATATTTAGTGTGCGAATATTAATGGATTTTTAAAAGACACTCACGTTTCAACAAAAATCAATACACTCGTTTCAGCGTTCCGTTGACGATATTTCGAATTCTGACATTTTACTTTTTAATTGTTTCTAAAAAGAAACAAGCGTTATTTATATTGTCTCCGTTGATGACTGAACGATTTTGCAAAGAAAAAGCGAAAGGTATACCGAAATGTTCCGTTCGCATCATTGTGAGAACAAAGCAATCGTGTTTGCGGAGTATCGGCTTGGAAAACGGACACGGCCGAACTGTGTTTCGCGGAAAATGTTGATTTCAATCCTGGTCTCCGTGGGCCTACGAGTCGCTCCCTTTGAAAGTCTTTCAAATTAGATCTCTGTTTGTTCCCGAACTGGAACGCGTGGAAAATAGAACGTAAAGAAACACAAGTGCAATTACTTTGCACGCGCCCTCACAAGCGTTACGGAGTCGACCAACGCCGGCGAATGTAATTTCAAGAAGTTAGGCAACGAAAATGCGTCATGGTTTTACAAATAGCCAGAATAAGAGATAGAAAAAAAGAAACGCAAATTTGTGAAGTAAAAAAAGTAAAAAATACTAAATAAGAAACAAATAGCAAAAATAGAAATTTTACAAAGATACATTGAATGCTTTTACGACTAAGAATACTTCTATACTCCGAAATGTCTCTTAAAAAAAAAAAAAAAAAAAAAAAAAAATACAATTAGATCTAAAAGAAAAAAAAGAAAAAAAATACAATTATATCTAAAATGGACAAAAGAACGTAGCAGAGTTAATCGTAAGTCGAGTTTCTATCGTAACCGAGAGCAGAGTCGACTGTAATACCTTGTCTCTAGATCATTTCAAAAGGAAGAATCAGCGAAAGGTGTATCGGTATTATGGCCGGTGGTGGAAATAGAAGAAAGATCGATAGCTCCCTTGCCCGGTGATTCTTGGGCGGGCGAATGTCGCGCAGACAAAAGAAACGGTCCTGGGAAGCGGGAGTAATTCAAATACGAGTAGCAAAAGTCTCCTTTCCCCCTTTACTTTAGCCGCTGAATTTTTTCTCGTGTACCTAGCCAAGCGAGAGAAGGGAGATACCGACCACCGTGCTTTTCTCTCTCGGCCCCTCTTCGTTCCTCCCATTCCCTTTTTCGTTCTACTAACGACCATCGTCGTCGTCGTTGCCCGTTAAATGGTCCAGACGCGACGATAGATCGACCTTCGCAGAGATTGCGAATATCAATTCTCTCGGACTGCACTGTTCGTACCTCGAGATTTACAATGTTTTAACGGTTATCTACGATCGCAATATTCGGGGAACGCGATACCATAATACAAACGTAACTCCTTTCTGCTTATTTATTGATTCGATTAACGTTTACGTAGAATAGAAGAATAATCTATATTGTCACAGGGGAAGGGAATTTTTAAAATATAGTGCAGATATTGCCATTTATTTCGTTACAATTGAGATAGAGATTATAACTTTGGCAGTTTACTATCATTGCCATTTCTTCAGACGTCTCTTAGATTTCTAAATTCTAAAAGCTTGATTCTTCTTCTTGGATACAAATATCGCTAGAAAATATTTAGTTACAACTGAGATGGATTAAACAGATTAAATTTTTGGTAATTTAACTAATCCTTCGATCGAAGAAGATAACTACGACTTTTCCTAGATGTATTTCAAATTTTTGAATCAAAAGCTTGATTTTTTAGATACTGATATTGCTGGAAAATGTTAATTACAATTAAGAATAACTAAAATGGGAAACAAACCAACGATATATTAAATAGATATAAATAAATTAAGTAAAATAGATATTAAAGAAATTATATTAAATAGATAAATTAATAGACAAAATAGATTAATAAATAGATAAAATAATAATTAATAAGTAAAATAATATGATAGATAAAATAGATTAATAAATAGATAAAATAATAATTAAATAGATAAATTAAGTTTTGCTAATTTAATTAATTTAATTGACTATGACTGCCATTTTCTCAGACGTCTTTTAAATTTCTAAACTAAAAGCTCGATTCTTTTCCTTTTATACTACAACAACGCAGCAACATTACAATTAAATGTTACATATTCTAATGACACAAGAAAACAAAAAGAAAAAAATAAAAATTGAAACTCTTAGAAGAACAACAGCGATTTAATGTTATTATTTATTACAATTAAATACGTGCGTTCGTCTTTGAACTTCGATTTCGAAAAAAATCACAAAACGACATCATTAAATTAAAAAATGTCTGCTAACCCTACAAACTTTTTATAATAGATCGATCGAGGCATTGTGGAATTCCATTGGACAAAAAAAAAAAAAAAACAAAAAGAAAAAAAATGAACGCAAGCAAGAAAATATCCCCTCCGACAATTTGGCATCCTAATTATTTCGCCGGCTGCATAATTCGGATGCTCCATCTACTCAGCTATGCGAAACGGTCGGATTCACGGGACTGTAAGGCCAGATTCCAGATACGAAAGCAGATATTAAGTTACGTAGGCCACCGAGTTTTCCGTTTAATTCAGACCTCGTGCCGACGTTCAAGAGCTGAACTTGACCTCTCGTTTCTTCCGCACGAAGAAGGTGAGCTAAATAAAGCACGCGGCTTTCTACGCTTTTTCTGCTACAAAGAATTACGTCGCTCGATAATATATTCGCATAATTGGGAAACTAACGTGTATTATACGCGACGAACAGAAAAATGTTTATGAAATCAGCTATAAGGCAATGTGACACATTTATTGAGAAACAAAACTTCTCAGTAAATGTAGACTGTAAATAAATGTTGTATATAAAATTTATATATAAGTATAATTAGTTGAGAGTATGAGATTTAAATAAAGAATATAATCTTGTGGATTATGAACACTCGTGAACTTTCTTTCTTCATTCAGACTTTTGAAAGAATTTACTATGTTTAGATTCGATAAATGTTCCTCGACGTTAGGAAGAATACAAGCGTGACCGAAGAGACACAAGCAGGATTAACGAGCTTGCTGATTTTCTCTCTGTGTCACGAAATTCATACTTGAATTAAAAAACAGATTTAAACAAGTTGCAAAGACAATACGAAAAACCCAACAAAAGAAATTGCAAGGTAAAATTTAAATTCAATCATTCCCAACATCCTTCTCCATAATTACTTCATCATTTCCCACCGTTCTAAATCACAATCCGTAAAAATTAAATAATTAAGTTATCGCGATAAATTAAAGCGATCGAGTCGCAACGAAACGATCGTTTCTCGATTCAATGAAAATTTATTTTTACCAGGCGTAGAGAGAGAGAGAGAGAGAGAGAGAGAGAGAGAGTGTGTGTGTGTGTGTGTGTGTGTATCTTCGACAAGAGTCGCCGTTGACATTTAGAAAAGTCAACGTGGGTGGCACAGTCGCGTCGCAAGTAGGGCGTAATATTTCCGATATTTCCAATAGGCTCCCGGTATCTCTTCGACGACAGCGCGTGTCGTCCACGAAGAACGCGAAGCCGCCACGAGCAGACAGAAGCCTCGCGTCCATGCAAAGATGCACATGCAATACAGGGTGTCCATAAAGTCTCTTTACAATTTCAAAAATTTATTACGAAGGCAAATGAAAAGGCAGATAGGTGAAAGTTATTACTAAGATGAGGGGTATATATTTGAGTTTTTGTCTGCCTCATTTAATACACCTCTATATGGGCACTTAGTTGCACGAAACACATCATGACGGTACTCGATTTCTTTCCATGTTCGCTGTAGCATACCCTCATCAATGGTGGCAATGACATCAGTGATTCTCTGCTTTAGATTAGTGATGTCCCGTATCTCTGTTCGACACACGATATCTTTAACATAATCCCACGTGGGTGTCCATAAAGTCTCTTTAGACTTTCAAAAATTTAATACAAAGACAACTGATGAGATATCTTCGTCAGATTTGTTCTATGTACTCAGTGGTTATCAGGGTTTCTGTCACATTGTATTTCAGGTTCATCTGTTGATGAATAAGATACTGTTAAATGAACCCCTTACAAAAGTTTATTGAAACCAAATCGGATCTGCAGACTCAGCGAAACTTTAGAACTAAGTATGGATGAGATCCACCGTCACGTCCATCAATTCGTGCATGGCACGAGAAATTTATGAAGACAGAGACAGTTCGATAAAGGGAGATGTGGACGACCAAGAACATCCGAGGAAAAACATTGATCGTGTAAGAAATCGAGTATCGTCTTGATGATGTGCTCCGTGCAATTAATGGTATCTATAGCGGCCTGTAGTCCCTCGAGTACAAGTTTCGAACACCGACTCACACACAAGCCGCAAATGGCTGTGACATGACACGGCCTAGAATTTTCTCCGTCCACATTTCGAACAAGAAAAAGCAACATTCAACATAGAATTTAAGATAACTCTAAGACAATCCACATTAAAACATTTCTAATACAATATTACAGATAGTTGTAATTATACAGTGCAGCACAACAATTTTATAGTCTTATAATATTTAATGAACATAATTAATATAAAACATTATATATAAGAATAGCACTCCCACTCCTCTTCCCCTCTTTCACACGTTCTCCTCACCCCTTACACATAACCAAAATATTATTGTATAATCTCGTGCCTTATTGTATAATAATAATAAAAAAAAAACAACCCCCATAGTTAAGGCAAAAATTAACGATTGTTTCACATTTCGAACAAGAGAAAGCAACGTTCAACATAGAATTTAAGCTAACTCTAAGATAATCCATATTAAAACATTTCTAATACAATATTATAGATAGTTGTGTTTATACAGTGCAGCACAACAATTTTATAGTCTTATAATATTTAATGAATATAATCAATAATTAATATAAAACATTATATATAAGAATAGCACCCCTCTTCCTCTCTTCCACCCGTTCCCATAACCAAAATATTATTGTACAATCCCGTGCCTTATTGTATAATAATAATAATAATAAAAAAAACATAACCTCCATAGTTAAGGAAAATTAACGATTGTTTACTGTTAATGTAGCAACATGTTCAATGTAGCAAATTTCTATCTTAAGATTGCGCGTGCTCCAGGGCTGAAGCCTTTAATCTAAGAACACTTCAAACCGATGAGCTTTTACTCGTTATGCCTTTGTACATATGTAAATACTGTACATACTGGCACAAAATAAACGTCTGTTAATAAAAATTAAAAAAAAAGTGGCTGTGCACCTAGCGTCGAAGTCTAGCGATCTTCGACGTTAAGCAAACAGAGTGCGGAACACCGCTAGGATGGGTGCCCGTCCAGTCTAAGCGAGTAATTATAATAACAAGCGTCTGGGGTAAGCTCCACTGATGAGTCTAGGCAGCGACTCTGAGACGAAACGCACAACCTTTCCTCCTGCCTTCATTCTCGCACCCCCATCAACACTCCTTCGCCCTTCAGAGGTGCATTAAAAAAAAAAAAAACTTAAATATACGTATATCTCATTTTGTACCAATTTCCACTCGTCTATCTTTTCATTTGCCTTCGTAATAAATTTCTTTGAAATTGTAAAGAGACTTTATGGACACCCAGTATAATTATGCCGAGAATATATATAACGCAACGCGTGCATGTACACGAGGACAAAGAGATCGCGGCCGGTGGTGATTCGAGCCCCGGTCTATATTCGCGTCACTGGCCTCACGCGCATTGTGGACACGCGCCCCGCTACAAACTCGGACGTTTTGTTCGCAGGCACAATGTGGAACCGTGCTTCTTCCGGGGTTAGTCGTCCGTCGTGGCGGATGAAACGCCAGAGGAGAAAGCGAAAGGGGAACAAAACGACCGGCGCGAATATCAGAGATTCGCCCTTTCGGAAGAAAATCATTCCTGCCCGTTGAATTTCCCGCCTGGGGAATTCACTCCAATTTGCAATCGGTTGTCCGATCGTTTGTAATTTAATTGTTTAAACGGAGGTGCAACTGTAGTTGGCCACGTTGCGCTGGCAACTGATTGCGGACCATAACGAGCGACCGAAACATACACAATAATTTGTCGCTTTCTTTTTCAACTCGTCGGTATGATATTACTGGATAGAAATTACTGAGAAGTAATAAATTTATTATTTGCTTTTTGCCTATTTTGTTTTACTTAAATATATTTAAAGCTGAGGAAATATTACAATTTTGGGACAAAAAATTCTCGACGTGCGTGGCCTCGAAAATTGGCGTCGTTCTAGCGCAAGATGTAAGAGTAAAAAACATCTGTCGATGCAACTGTTGCAGCATTTTTGTTTCTTGCTGATTTCGATACGAGCTTTGATAATTTTCATTCATCGTGTCACATTTTCAATACGTTTTTAATTGAACTTCGTAAAAGAAGTAATACAACTATATTTAACAGTCGATGCTTTTGGATTTAAGAATTCTTGGATTCAAGCAACCATTGCGACACTTTTGTTTCCCAATGACTTTGAGAAGTTTAATTGATCGTATAATGTTTTGAATACGTTTGTAATTCAACTCCGTAAAAAAGTAACGCAATTATATTCAATAGTCGATAATCGGAAGAGTAAAATACTTCCGTTGAACTATTTGTTGTACTTTTACTTCTCGGATCGAAAATTGTTTTGCAAGAGTTTAGAAAAAAAGGAAAATAATCAACATATTCATAATTGTATGTAAATATTTAACAGTCGGTGATATTGATTGCAAAAGTAACAAATTTTGTCAAAATAGTTTCATAGATCGTGAAATAATCTTTTTGATTCAATTAAATTTTATGTCAAAAATCTTCGTTAAATCTTTCCAAAATATTACAAATCCCGCTAATGACTGTAAAATCGAAATATAAAACAATTCACGGATCGTAGCAGGGTTTGTAATCATTCAATTACTAATTGCTCGTTACAAAGTCGCATCAGCGCGCATTATACCGAAGAGCACGGACATTCGTTTCCCCCGACTTCATCGAAACGCTGGCAAAACCACCCGCGCGGTCTCGCCCACGCAAAAACCGCCCGCATACGAGGCCTGTTCGTTATTGTGCGCTGTTTAACACGTTGCTGCCTTCCAATTACCTCGTACAAATGACGCAATAATTTCACGAAGGTTATTGTCGACGGTAGAGCGACGCCGTTGATCAGAGGCCAATTAAAGAGTCGCAACGCCATTAAAGTCGGCCAATAAATCAACGACGTGGGAAGAAAATAAAAGAAAGAAAAACAAAATTTCCCGGACATTAATTTCTCTTTTGTCCGCTCGTTCGCTGATCCTTCAGAAAATTGCCAATCTTTTCTGTCTTTTTGTTTTTCTTTTTTGCACGATCGACGATCAGTCAGAGGGGAATTAATAAAATCGAGGAGACGAAGGAAAAAAACAGATACAACACGATCGATCATCCGTGCTTAAAGTTGCCCAGGCTGCGATAAGTAATTGTCAGCGGCTCGAAAAAAAAAGCGCGGAGATTTTCGGGGGAATCTGTTTCTCAAGCTGCGGCCCCATTCCCTCTTCAAAACGTAATTTACGGCTCTGCGAGCCAGCCGACATCCATCAAGCTCGGAGGGGGGAAAAAATAGCTTCCCGATCTGGTCGCAGCTGACTCCGATCATAAGAATCGAGAATTCGAGTGCCGGTGTACAACTGGATCTGTAATACGACGCCTTCGAATATATGGCGATACATAAAATGATTGAATGAGTCTCGAGCAGGCGCTGGGGTCGTCGTTCACGTTGCGAATTGCTCAAGTTTCACGTTTCCGATAGTAAATTTTTCGATGGCACATTTTATATAATATGTATAAAATATATACTATTATTATAATATATATATAATATACAATTTATTACAATGAAAGATAAACGCTGCAGGTTCTATAAAAACGTAAAATTAAATTCACGTTCGTGAAAATTTGAGAAAAATTTTTAATATTCGCTCGAAATTGTAAAGGTTAGTTAGAAATTTTGTTCTGAATCTCTGTGTACGAGCCGTAGAACTTTTTCTTTCTCAATAAATATCTCGTAAAATTTCTAATGCAAGTTTGACATTTCCATTCGAAAAGGGAACATTATTTTTTTTCTTTTTCTGTCAGACTTATCGAGGATTTTATCCATTATCCAGCGCGGTTGCGACGCGTGAAAATCTGGAATACGAAACGCGGCGACCGTGCTATCGAGAGCGAGCGATATGAAGAACAGCTCGTGCAACCTATAAGCGAGTCCCAATCAATTTTCGTTATCGTTAAACCGGATATACCGTGGCGTACAATACACCAACGTATCGACTCCTGTATTTTACCAGCGACTTAATCTATTTGTAAATTTATTTCAATCTCCCGGAATGGTGAACGAAACTGTTCAGTGCAAATTTGCCGTCACTGTGTTGATTACTGCTGCGCGAAAATTTCAGTGTTCCTCTAAAGAACTTCTGGAGAAAACGATATTTCGAAACAGATTGTTCCACCGAAATAATTTATGAAACTCGTAAAACCACGTTTGGCTCTCGTTCTTTCACGTAGTTCCCCTGTTTATATAAAAATATATATTTTATATATATATTATAATATATAATATATATTTTATATACAAATATATAAATATATATATGTATATTTATTAATATATATAATATATAAATATATAATAAATATATAATATATGTATATTTATTAATATATATAATATATAAATATATAATAAATATATAATATATGTATATTTATTAATATATATTATATAAATATATAATAAAGATATAATATATGTATATTTTATATACAAACATATAAATATAATATATATTTTATATACAAATATTCATCGCTCTTTCACCCCTCGCAATGAACCACTCGCAAACAAAAACCAAAACGTATGAAAACAGAGGGAATTCATCATCGTCACAATTTTTCTCCCTTTCAGTCGTAGTACCATGGAGTGCCATTAATTTCCCAGCAGTCGATACGTTCGAAAGAATCGACTTGGCCAGCGTTCGTCCATTTATTGACGCTCCTTTCACGTTTTTGTATCCACATCGTGCGTCGCGCAACACCCGAGGACACACATGCTCGTGCAACTTCCAACACAGGCACGGCTAGCTATTTACGCGCCCTACGATCGCTACGCAACGCAGATTTCGCCCGGAGGCAACGCGACACCAAGCTTGAAGCTCTCGCGTTGAAGCTCTCGCAATTTCCAGGGCCGGAGGCTGGCTGCTGCCATCAAAACGCGGCACGCAAAGCTCGGGGAGCTCGTGATTACGACACTGGTTGCAAAACAGGGGACCAGAAGCTTAATCATCCGACTAACACCGACGTAGTTCGGGAAATTCAAGCTTCGAGCGTTAGGTGGGCGCGGGTGATCGGTGATCGACGACGCATAAATCGACGATCTGACAAATCCCTGGCTTTGCCTGTCGTCTTTTTTCCTCCCATCGGCGTCGTTATAAGAGTATTAGGCTATCGAATGATTTGGCTTCTGGGTCGCGCGTGTCACTCCTCCGATTGGTTGACGGCTTCAACCTTGTTTCCATTGCATTTTCCATGCACAGAGTTCTATAAATTGCGATGCATTTCTACTTTGAGAGTTAACATTTCTTTTGTTTCTTTCCAACATTCCTGGACTCAATCGTGCAATTTGGGATTGATGTTACTTTTGTATATTTAAATGAAGCGTTTAAATGTTTAAATATTTAAGTGTGTACGTAAAATTTAGAAGTGACTCGAAACAGCTTTGTATGAATTTTAAATACACTTTTTGGAGGGTTTGCTTTAATTCTTGACGTGCGACAGATAAATATACATTGTAAATTTAAATAAAACGTTTAAATATTTAAGCGTTTATGTTGTAAGATTTAGAAGTGACTCGAAGCAGCTTTGTATGAATTTTTCGAGGATTTATTTTAATTCTTGATGTGTGACACACAAACTTATATTTAATGACAAATTTTATATCAAATTTGACGTAATGGTGCATTTAATACACTAAATGTGTAGTACACTGAAGTAGTCAAGCGCGTTAAGTAGAATAGAGACTCATTTGTCAGACAAGTATTCAAAATCAATTTTTTCGAAAACCGAGTTTCATATTGTATACTTTCGATTCGTGTAGCCTTTCATTCACCTTTTCGACACTTTTACTATCACAGATCACTCGGTATATGTGTGTATGTATATATATATATATATATATATATATTAAGGAGCGTGTGTTGGTAACGTTAAATATTTAGCTTCTGTGAGGGATGCAGGTGCTAAGTGAAGCTTAACGTTATTAGCCGCTGTCTGGAAGGTTCATAACGATCAGCATCAAATTACGGTGTCCCCTACCGTTGATAAGTACTTAGTAGCTTGCCCCGAGATACCAAAAGTACGGTTTTTATCGTTTTAACGGCTAGACGCTCGATTAAAGAAGACAGAGTCCGATTACGATATCGAATACTTTCAATTAAACATTCTTTTGACGATCATTTTCACGAGAAATTCGATAATATATTTTTAAAGATTTCGAAATACAATTTGTTACATTCGTGTTCGAAATGTAATTAGGAGAAACAACAAATGTTCACGAAGATCTGTTGGAAAAACAATTGGAGAACTATCTCGAAAGAAATTTTCAACGATACCTTTGGAAGAAAGTAGAAAATAAGAAACACGATTAAAGCGTACCTTCCAAGATATTATTCAGCATGTCTTCTTTAAGAGAAAGTTCTACAACAGTCGAATCACGTAACTATTAGGTACGTAACTGTCGAACTCGTGATGTAGTCAGTATGCCTAACTATTCAATAAAAAAAAGAAAGAAACAATGCATCATCATCGTCTTTCAAAATTATCAACAGTCTCAAACACCCGCTTCGTATAAAAAAACTTATCTGCTTTACAGTGTCACAAGCTTGGTTTGCGATGTCAAAGATAGTAACAAACAGCTCGAATTTTCACGCCATGGACTACCACAGATTTCAATAATCAGAACACTGTCAAATTGGATGCAAAATGGCTTGCAATTTAATTCTGGCTGCGTCAGATGAAATAAAGCATCCACCCTCGCTCGGTTGATGCGTTAACAGATATTGCAAAGCGTTCTGAATCAAGTTGACGTGCGAAAGAGGATCAGCCAATTTTCGTTTCATCGTCCGACATCCGAATAATTGCTTCGTGTCAAATTGATTTTCGTTGGATAGACACTACACGACGAAGCCTTTCGTCGAACGAAAAAAGGAGAAAAATTGAGACTCACCGAACAACGCGGGCGGCTCGACGTCTCGCATCGACAGGCTGGATGATGCCTGAGACCCGCTTGATTCCGTGCTCTGCATGCATCGTAGCCTTCTTCTCAGTTTCGGCATGTCGAACGGCAGGTCCCTGAGATCGACGCTGGTCGCGCTGCCAGACGTGGTGGCGTCCTGCTGCATGAGCAGCCGCCGCCTCCTCAGCTTCGGCATGTCGAAAGGCAGATCGGACAGCTCCGGCTCGTTGTCCACGAGATTGATGTTGTCCAACTGCGGTTTCAACAAGTGGAAGCCGAACGGTTTGCACTTGATGCCGGCCCGTGACTCGATCGAGATACCGCTGTCCGACCCCTGGATCTCCGCATCGCCCGACGACGAGGACTGCAGCGCCAGATTGATCAGATTCTTGTTCTGCGGCGTGCGCCTCTTCTTGAACGACGTGTCCATCGGCGATGTCACGGAGTTGGTGTTGGTGTTGCCGGTGTTTGTGTTGGTGTTGTTCGACGCGGTCACGTTGTTCTCCGTGGTCACGTTCTCCTCCGGCGATGCTTTCTGCGAGTTGTTGTTGCGATTGTTGTCGGAGGTCTCGGACGCGGGCTCCTGCGACGATTTGTCAGAGATCGGCGACAGTATGTGCAGCTTGTTGGCGTGATGAGTGAGGAAGGCGGTCATCGACGGCTGCTGATGATGATGGTAGCAATTGGTGCTGCCGCTGTCGGAGCTGTGGGAGCTGAGACTGGTGCTGTGACGGCTCTCCGAGCTGCTAGTGGATCTGTTGCCCTCGCTGGTGCTGCTCCGTAACGACTCCATGCTACCTCCGCTGCTGCTGGTGGCCATGCTCTCCGTGCTCGAATACCCGGGTCTGCGTCTACTAGTCCGCAACTTGAACTCCAACAGGCCGACGTCCCTGCGAGGTCGTAACAGATCGCTCTCGGCCTCGTGGGGCCTGCCCTTGAACTCCATGATCGGTTTGCTCTCGCGGATCAGGCTGCGCGGTCGTTGCCGCTCCTCCCGCGGCCTGCCTTTGAACTCAAGGATCAGCTCCTTGTCGAAACGTCGCCCCTGAGACGACTCCAACGACACGCTGTCCTGAGCGAAACTCTTCGGTCTGCTTTTGATCTCGAGGATGCTGCCCTCGCTGCTTTGAGGCGAGTCCTTCGCCCTCAGCAGAGACTTGACGGGCAGCCGGAGATCCTTGAGGCGCGGATGGTCCGGTTGCGAGGGTAGATTCGGCGTGCTGCGTATGTTCAACAACAAGTGGTCACGGTTGCCGTGAAATTTGGCGGGCAACGGTGCCGTGGATGGAGGCGACGGTGTATAACCCCGGGCCGGTAATCTCGGCGACCCGGTTTTCTCGTCGCTGGAATTGATCTGGAGGGATTCGATGTCCTGGGACAGAGTAGAAATATTGTCTGATTGCTGCTGTTGCTGCTGCTGCTGCTGCTGCTGTTGCTGAAGACGGCTCGGAATTGGTTTTGGGCGGAGAAGTACGACCTTGCGTCGATCTTTGCTACTGTGGGACTGACCAGCGTACAGGGCTTGCTGCTGTTGCTGTTGTTGTTGTTGCTGCTGCTGCTGCTGCTGCTGCTTCGACGTGTCCGTCGACGAGCTCGTTCTGCTTACTGGTATCGCGCTGCTGCTTCTCATCTGTATTATCAAACGACATTTGGTTTTTTTCTCTTCCTCTTCTTCTTCATTTCTCAATGAAATCTTTTTCGTAAGTTTTCGAGGCACGGGAGAATTAATTAATTGTCGCGGATCTTTCGAGTATATGGAGAGTTAGTTCGCACAATACGAAGATATAATTAGCCTGTCTAATGAGCGAATTATACGGCTCGACCGCAATTAAAGTCCAATTTGCGCGTGATAGGGAGAGATTGATAGTTCGTGTTCCGAAATCCCGTAACATTTTGAGCTATATTGGACTTTAATTGCTTTTCATTAAAGACCCCTCGCTTTCCTAATATCGCGGCGCAGGGCCAACTCGGGGAAATGAATCCTAAAACGCAAATGTTTCCGTAAAAACGGTACAATTGTAAATAACCGGGAGTATTAGAACATATGTAACTAAACTTTCAAAAGAAAAAGAAAAGACAGAATTAATCAGACCCGATCAATCACAGTTCTATGCTTAAAAGTTAAGCAAACAAAAAACGTCTAGCAAGACGTCGATCTCGAATTAAACATAAAATTTGTAAAGCAATTCATCCTCTTTCGCAATAACATTGTTCTTCTCACTTTCACATTTTCATCATTATTTTTGTATTATATTATATTATATTTTTACCTTTTCTTCCCTTAATGCTAACGTTTCAAGGATACGGTAAACGATTTTCGGCAATTCGTCCTCTTTCACAAATATTATCACCTTTTACCTCTACATTTTTGCACTTCGTTCTTTCTTTCTCTTTCTTTTCCTATATATATCCTCAACGTAGTTTCTTCTCTTTTCCCCACCAAGTAAGCAAATAAACGAGAGAGAAAGCGAAGGGGAAATCGGCACGTACCTGGGAATGCAGCACGGGATGATTGGTAACCCGATCGAGGTCGTCGAGGTCGTCGTCAGAGCGATTGACCTTGCAGTCGAAGGCCGTCTCGTAGAGGTGACGTTGCCTAGCCATCTCTTCCTCGTCTTCCTCCAGCTCCACGTCCACGTCCTCCTCCTCCTCTTCCTCACCCTCGTCCTCTCCCTCCACGTCGTCCTCGTCCTCGACGAGTATCGGCTGCGGGTCTATCCTCCGTGTACGGCGTAGCTTGCGCACCTGGTGCCGCGTTAGCTGCGGCTGCCGTTGATCTAGCTCATCCTCCTCCTCTTCGGCCGATGCGACGCAAGTGCAAACGGTGGTCGGTAGGTCATGGCTCAACAGTCGATGCGGAGGCATGAGGGTGTGATCCCACTCGGTGATGATGCACGACGAGAGGATCTCGTTTCTGGCTGGGACAGCATGCTCGCTCCCCGACGTGGGGCTCACTAGATCCTGACTTTGATAATGCTGTTGTGATTGTAACGGATAGTGCTGCTGGTATAACTGTAACTGCAGCTGTAGCTGCTGTTGTTGCTGTGATTGCTGCTGTTGATAATGTTGCGACTGTAGCTGCTGCTGCTGCTGCTGCTGCTGCTGTTGTTGTTGTTGTTGCTGAGACGAATAGGAACCCCCATCACCCGCCACCGAGTTTCTCTTTGGTATACCGGGTGTTCGTGAACGTTCACCCGGTACGTCGAGACTGACGCTCTTTCTGTACCTGTTCGGCTGCGACTTGCTCACTTGCTCCGGTACCTTGAACAGATCACCGTAGTAATAGGGCGATGGATGACGGACCGGTTGATTAGGCTCGGTCGGCGACTGATCCGCGAGATGTACCAGGGCTACGCAGTCCACCGCAGCGATCCCGTCGGTCGAGTTCAAGTCTCTCTCTCTGTCTACTGACGGAGCGCGAGTCGAGGAAGACGCGTACAGGCTGTTCTTGCGCTTTCTGATGTCCACTCGACGACCATCCTCGTCATCCTCGCAGGAGGAGCCTGAGGCCGATGGATCTGCAACGAATAGAATACCAAATAGAATGCTCCGTGAGCGTCGTCCATTGTACGTGACATGTATCTACGCGCGTATCTTCGTGCAAGCTTCGGGGCCCTATTAATCTTGCCTTCGTACGACAAGCGTCATCCGGTTCTCATAAAGTTGGATGTACGCGATACACGTACGACGGAGAAGATGGGAAAATTCACGTCGAAGAATGTCGAAGGAAGGGTCCTGTGTACCTTTGGTAAAACGAAAACGACGCGGAATTTTCATAATCGTCCCCGTTATGAGAGCATCGGCTATACTCTAGACTGTTGGAAGAGAGTAGAGAGGGGGAGGCGAAATTGCCGTGAAATGGCAGGCTAGCCTCCTTAAAAATCACTTGTTCGCCCGGCGAGATATTACCGTAATGGTGTTTCTGGCCGGCTGACACGGCCTCTATCATCCTTCTATCCTCCCTCGTCGCGCACTTTTGCTCGTTTCGACGCGCCGGCTCGTTCGTAGATCGTCTCGTTCCCCGAGTTTACCGCCGTGTCACGAGCATCCTCGCGAAAAGAGAGAGAGAGAGAGAGAGAAAGAGAGAGAAAAAAAGGAAAACGGAAATCGGCTGGTTGGATCGAAGGTGGTGGGAAATTACGTGGACACCCGGTGCATTAGCGAAGCAACGTGCACGCGCGGTATAGACGAAAGGACTGGAGATAATGGGAGCATTATGCTCGGCCGGAGGGCTCCGCCGAAATCCTTCTCCGCTGCTCCTTAGCTGGGGTGGTAAGTACAAGAGGCACACCATAAACCACGCCAGAAGCTGTTTCTGACAGGAACCGCCTTCCCAGATCTCGCGAGAAACTTTCCCAAATGGAAGCAAAAAATTATTATCGGGATCCCTGTCTGATCTCTTGGGCGCCACTGTCTCGCTGAATCGTGCGAGATGTTTAATAGGATGTAGATCCTTCGACGATTTAAATTAACCCCCTATAGTCTGGTGCGACTGAGATCACGTACTGAGATCACTATGTCGACATCTTATTGATTTGTTCAATTTCTTTTCACCACGAGGTTATTTGTAACAAATAACGTCTCTTTGGTAGCAAATAATACTCTTGGTTAGCCATTATTGTCTCTAACCAATGTAAAGAAGTAAATGTTACCCCGAAAAAAATTTACAGGGCCATAGAGGATTAAAGCAATTCGATTAACTGCATTTTCTTGACATGAGAGTAACTTTACCTTTATTTGAAGATAATTGTTTTACTTTGAAGATAATTGATAAAATTATACCATTCATTTGAAGATAATTGTTCAAGCAGTAACCAGATTATAAATTAACACGAGGTATGTGATAATATTGACATAGACATAGAATGGAATGGATGTCTGACTAATAATATGTTACATCACTGACGACTCCTTCTCAAAGATATCCTTCCAAATAATGATAAGCAAGTCTACAAATTGATATGTTCATCTACGATATAATAACATTCAATTTATAATTTGTAAGTGATGTAAATATAAATGTCTGACTAATGATGCATTATATCACTATGAAGAACTAGTAGAATAAAATAGAATAAAATTTTCAGAAATATTTTTTCCAACGATATCGGAACAATAAATTAGCACAACGTTTATTTTCAACACAATAATATTCAATCTATAACCTCTGAAAACAAAAACGTCCGACTAATGATACGTTGTATCACTGACGAAGATTACTTAACATCAAATTATTCGTAACATCAATTTTTCTAAAAGACACTGAAACAATCACGGCTGTTTAAGCGTGATTCATAACTGCAGTAATAAAGGAACGAGGAAATATTAATTCTTTGGAGGGTAGGGGAGAGAGAAGCGCATGAATTTGCGTTGAGCATAGCGAATCAACTTACTACGTATTCAGGCAATTCATATATATATATATATATATATATATATATATATATATATATATATATATATATATATATATAATAAAAGACCGCACCTAAAAACGCGAAATGAGAAATTAATTCCTGAACAATGAATCTGCGAAATTATAACACGCGCGCGTTCCCTTTCACGAAATTACAGGGACGCCTCCGCACACTTCCTTTTCATCTTTCACCTTCCGATTTTATAACTCGCCCTACTACCGTCACAATGAACGATGGAGCGTACGAAGATTGAATCGAACCATTCATCCCGCAGGAAGGACAAAGCATTCGTCTATAGAGGAATCTTCGAAAAAGTAAGAAAGCAGAAGCGGGGAGAGAATTATCTAATTAATTGACTATCCATTCAAATCTGTATTTGAATTTTTTATGATTGTATATAATAATATTACAATGAAAGTACTTATTGTTGTACAATAATACAATTGTATATTACAATACAGAAAAGAAACTCAGAGGAATTTGTGAAAAAATGACAGGACAAAAGCGAGGAAAGAATTCTTTTTTAATTAATTAACTCGTCATCATCGAAGCCTGTATTTGAATTTTTCATTATGTAAAAAGGACAAAGGATTCATCAATAAGGAAATTTTCGAAAAAATGAAAGGGCAGAAATAAAGAGAATTTTCTAATTAATTAACTAACATGACCATCATCCTGTACTTGAATTTTTCATGACTGATATATAAATGGTCAAAATAACCATTTTCCTAGTAAGAAATGTTTAAGGTAGATTAAAAATGGAATGTTGAACGTGAAGTAGAAATTGTGTAATTGCTTTTATGAATTTAATACGTGAAATTTAATACGTGAAATGTTCGAAGACACGAGAAGGCTGTTCGCAAGTGAAAAAAAAAAAAAAAGATCACCTTGCAACCGCTCGATGAGCATGGCGAATTGATGCATTGTTGAAATGGCGCACGCCCGAAACGTCCATCATGTTTCCGTGTCAACGACGTTAACGTTCATGTTGGATGCACAAAAAAAAAAAAAAAAGAAAGGAAAACGAAAGTACGATATCTCTCTTGAAGCTTCACAGCGATATCGGTGGGAACGTTGCTCGTGAACTACTGACATTTTGGAATTTATACAGGAATAAAGAGAGTGTTGTTGCTTTCCAAAATTAATTCTCATCAACAGGAAAGAAATTCCGTAATTTCCTTTTCGAAAAGAAAATTCGAGACAAATCCAACGATACCGAAACAATAAATTAACACGATGTTTATTTTCAACGCAATAATATTCAATCTATAACCTCTGAAAACAGAAACGTCTGACTAATGATACATTGTATCACTAACGAAGATGCAAAATTAGTGTTATTATTACTACTATAATGTAAACTATATATATCTTTCCCAGCTTAATATAACTAATTTTGAAACAAATTTAAGATGTTATATTTTCCAACGATACCGAAACAATAAATTAACACGATGTTTACTTTCAACGCAATAATATTCAATCTATAACCTCTGAAAACAGAAACGTCTGACTAATGATACATTGTATCACTAACGAAGATGCAAAATTAGTGTTATTATTACTACTATAATGTAAACTATATATATCTTTCCCAGCTTAATATAACTAATTTTGAAACAAATTTAAGATGTTATATTTTCCAACGATACCGAAACAATAAATTAACACGATGTTTACTTTCAACGCAATAATATTCAATCTATAACCTCTGAAAACAGAAACGTCTGACTAATGATACATTGTATCACTAACGAAGATGCAAAATTAACGTTATTACTATTATAATGTAAACTATATATATCTTTCCCAGCTTGATATAACTAACTTTGAAATAAATTTAAGATATTATAACAATTTCCTAATGGTTTCCTAAATTTATTTCATTTACTGCGAGTGTCCTAATATTTTTCGAGGGGAGTGTACACGCGTGAATGTCCACGAAGTGTGCGCAACAAGGCCAGAAAGGACAGAGGAATTTTTTTAATATCCGTTAAACGCACGTTCCTCCCTCGACGCAGGTTACAAAGTACAATGAATATTGAAACAGAAGCGAATTCTTCGTAGCAAAAGAGAACTGCCCGTTGGCGGTTGCTTTATGAGTCGTCGCAGCATTCCTGTCAGATGGTGCTGTAAAACGAGCTGAAAACACAATGTAATATATAGTCCACGGTACGCCGACGAAAAATTATATCGCAGCGACAGCGTTCGGGAAGGGTTTAGACGCTTTGGTCGCCAAAGAATACGAGAGGTAGCATGAATATGCATCGGCAGCTGGCTCGTCCGGATTCGTTTTACGCAAGACGACACCGGATCAAATCTGGAGAGAAATAAACGTATTAAGGAAACCGTCTGCTCGTGCTGGTTGATTGCTTCCTAAACGGGAAATCGATATCACGCGGAGGGGCTCGTATCAAGCCAGAAGAAGGAAATTAAACGCGGACCCGCGACGTTCCCATCAAGAAAACGTCGTCAGCCATCGATTCGGATACAAATTAAATCGCTAATGCGATTGTTACGCGAGCAACAACCAAGGTTTTGCGAATGTTTCTTTTGTTCATCGAGGTGTTTCACGAAGTTATACCGACGAAGATTAAATTGTGCAAAGGAAACATCACTTGAAATGGAAGTTAATGTTGGAAGTAAAACAAAGAACTTTACTATACCTGTGTGTTAAATTATATGCTTAGTTGAACATAGTTTGAACACAGTGGATTTCTGAATTAGAAAATATGGAGGGAATAGGCGTCGCGTTTGAAATTCAGAGATCACGATCGTTATTTCCTCCGATTTTATAGACATCGGTAATTACAATTGTAACAAAGGAACGACGAGGATTAAAGTCGCTGGAACCATTGACACAAACTACTCGTTTACGCTTGAGCAATTACAATTACAATTACAATCTACTGAATTATAATGTGACTCGAAATCAACTAGTAGTACACTCGTTTGTAACTCGACCTTGATAAAATGATTTCATTACCAAAATGAATTCATTCTCAAACTTTTCGACAACTTTATTGCGTGATACTCTTGAAGCTACATTTTATCAAGCCATTTACGAAGCAGCATGACGAAAAATCGATGCAACATTTAACAAATTAAAGAAAGAAATTTTTCTATAAAAATACCATAGAAAATATTCCTAACAAGTAACCGCTCCAAATTAGATTTCAGAAATCGGCGAGAAAGCCAGGCGCATAATGGAAAGTTCGTTTGAGGTCGCTCGAAGCGCGATTAGTTGTGTCGCATGTGCACCATTTTCAATCATCCCCCCCTCATCGGATCAGCGGAACTCGTTCGACCAGTTTCGCTCGAAGGACGAGCACAGTGCACGTGTACACATACACGTACACATACACACGTTATCCTGGCGTAAGGCCAAATTGCACCGATATTAATTACCGATCGATAATCAGATTTGCGAGTTATCCGCATGCTGCAGAAAGGGAGCGAGAAAGTAACCGAACGTTACCGAGTCGTCGAATAACCGAATGAATTATAAAGCGAATATAGCTATAAAGCTGCTATCAGACTCGACCAAACGAATGATGCATACGTCGCAAGAACACAACTGGCTAGATGAAAACCGGTGGATAATTCCGGTAGGCGAGGGTGTATGTGAGCCAGTGAGCGGTCGTTTGAGCGCTTAGCGAGTGATGTATCGCGCACGAGAACACCGAGTGCGTAAACACGGCCGGCGTAAAGGTGGCCGTATTACGCGGTGAGTTATCGAGTAGCGCGAGTCGCAAGGGCAAACCGACGAGATCGATGCACACAATGGCGCGGGCGAAATGTTTGCTTGAACTCAGTGTTCTCGTTCACTGTTTGATGAACAACCATATTGATATGTTAATACATGCTAACACCTTACGACGGCAACTGGTTCGCGGACCATAACGAGCGACCGAACCGTATACAATAATACGTCGCTTTCTTTTTAAACTCGTCGACTATATCACTAGATAGAAATGACTGAGAAGTAATAAATTTATTATTTGCTTTGCCTATTTTGTTTTACTTAAATATATTTAAAGCTCAGAAAATATTACAATTTTGAGACAAAAAATTCTCGACGTCCGTGGCCTCGAAAATTGGCGTCATTCTAGCGCAAGAGATTAACAGTCGATGCTGTTGGATGTAAGAGCAAAAAAACATCTGTCGATGCAACTGTTTGTTTCTTGCTGATTTCCATACGAGCCTTGACAATTTTCATTGATCGTGTCACATTTTCAATACGTTTTTAATTGAACTTCGTAAAAGAAGTAGTGCAGCTGTATTTAACAGTCGATGCTTTTGGATTTAAGAATTCTTGGATTTAAGCAATTGCTGCGACATTTTTGTTTCTTAATGACTTTGAGAAGTTTAATTGATGATATGTTTTGAATACGTTTGTAATTCAACTCCATAAAAGAGTCCATTATTAAGAAGTAATAAACTTGTCATTTGTTTTGAGTGGGGTTACACTTAATATAATTGTACAAATTGTATATATTACATATTATATAAATTATATGTATTGCTTACATACTGTAGCATCAATGGTAAGTTTAACCCCTTGCGCTGGCAACTGGTTCGCGGACTGTAACGAGTAACCGAACCGAAAATTAATAGTTAAACTGAGAAACAAGTTAAAACTAAGAAAATGTAATTTGCGACAGAAAGTTCTCGACGTGCGTTAGTGGTTAAAGTACAGGAGTGTGGATTGATTAGGCTGAAATAATTGTAATTGACTGGTCGCAGCAAAGTATTTGATTAATATTCGTCAAAGTGTTGTAGTATTTATAATAGTTTGTATAATCATGAGGAATTTCAATGTATATTAAGATATATTTGTTATGGTTATCCACTTGATTCAGAAGAAATACGGAATCACATATTTCTCGAGAACTGAACTTGATCTGTATTCGCAGAAATTAGATAATCAAGTAAGAATAATATTTAGAATGACTAATGGACTTAAATTTCACTTTTTTAGAGCCATTTAAAACACGAAACCAGCATAAATCTACAGTTTCCACATTCTGGTACCATTAATCATTATTTGACAATTAGTAGAATCTCCACTGTCGACGATCGCGTAATAAGTAGTATGAGAAGTACAAGTCAGACGCCTCGAGGAGAGCAACGAGAAACGCACAGGAGAAATACACCGGGGTTGTGTAACACAGGCGTCAAGATAAAATTGAACTGAATCCTTATTATTCGTCTGCAGAAATTAGAAAATCGACTGAAAATAATATTTAGAATGACTAATGAAATAAACTGCACTTCTTTGCAGCTTTATAAAACACGAAACCAACATAAACTTACAACTTCTCTGTTCTGCATTCGTCTGCAGCAATAAGAAAATCGACTGAAAATAATATTTAGAATGAC
>NW_025109050.1:497769-514914 GCF_011392965.1 Frieseomelitta varia | reverse complement strand
ATAAGAAAATCGACTGAAAATAATATTTAGAATGACCAATGAAATAAACTCCACTTCTTTGCAGCTCTATAAAACACGAAATCGGCATGAACTTACAGCTTCTCTATTCTGGTTCCATCAATCAACGTCTGACAATTAACACACTCTTCATTATCAACAATCGAGTACAGGATCCAACAAGTAGTACGAGAAGTACAAGTCAGACATCGAGGACTTTCGAGGAAAGCGGTCTTTCGAGATATGCACCGGATTGCGTAACGCAGGTGGCAAGAGAGACGGAATTCACGCGGGAACGAATCGATAGCAGGATGGAGAAAGCGTCGGTGAATGAACAAACGTGACAGAGGCGCGCTCGAATGGACGAGATATGAATATATGTATGCTCGGCTCGCGAACGACGAGACGAACGTTCAGAGGGACGCGTGACGTAGAAATAGACTGCACGCGCATACATTTAGGGTTCGGTTATGCACTCGAAGGGTGTACCGTCTACCCCTAATGAATCTATTAGTGCCGGCGAGCGACGACCCCTGGCTGGCAATCGCCACAGATAACGCGCTCCGCTGTTACGCGTCGCGTGCACGCTCTGTTTACACGTACCGTCAGATAAGTCGACGAAATATTCAGCGGATTACTCCCCAGAACCGATATTAACCCTCTTGCTTGCTACCGGCGATATTAAGCCTTTTGTTGCCCGAGTCATTCAGTGCATGCTACGAACCTCCATGTTGATCGAGCACAGATGGATCAAAAATTGAGTTAATCGAGCTATTGTGAGTGAAGAATCATTGAAGATGCTTGACAGATAGTTCAATCTCACGGGAAATCAGTTACACTGGTCATATAATTGTAGAATTGTGAAAAATTTTCTTATCGGTCTCTATTTCTCTACACTGCAATTTCACAAAATAGCGAGTTCTGAGAGTAAAAATACCAAGATATATTAAACGTAGTTAATTTCCACTTCCAAAGCTGTACTGCCTGTTACCATGGGTTTTCAATACAGTATTTTCTGATACTACTCGAAAGTGGTTCAACCGAAAGAGTATTAAAATATCTCAAAAACATAAACTACTACACACATATCTAATGGCGCCGTCGTCGTTAATGACCTCGCTGTCGATGCGACATTAAAGAAAAATAGAAGAAGAAGAAGAAAAAGGTTCAACTGAAAATATATATCTAGATTTATAATATATATTTAGATCATTTACTTTCACAATAATTATTAAAATAAATTAATTAACTCTGATACAATAGGTACAAAATAAATTTTACTCATTTATTTTTAAAAAAATTCATTTCCATTACTTCAAACTATTAATAATATTATTAATTTTTAATTATTGCTAAAATATATTTTTATTGAAAACTTTATTTAATTATATTAATTAAAATTATATATATATATACATAAATAAATTTATATTTTAAACTTTAAAAAGAGGATTTTTGCACGGTTAACGAGATAACTGATCAATCAATTAAATTTCTTTTCAAGTTCATTATCAAAAATTTTAACAAAGAATACTTTTAATCATAACGAGCGATCTAAGCTATGTGGACGGATAGATGGAACGTGTTTCGACACGAGAAGACTTCAACTAGAACGAATCGATTAAACTTGAGAGATAACGACGTTGGAGATTGCAATTTCTGACGAGCCCAGTGCCAAGGTCGTTCCAACGACGGCGTATCGAAATTTGTTTATCGAGATCCGTGCAACGATCTCGACCTGTTTAGAATTATATAATGGACGATTAAGCTGATTGCCCGTGGAGATTGCGCACGGCGCAACCGATTGTTTTGTTCGGCCTAACGAACTTGCATTGATGAATGTTAATTGCTGAGATAATGAGTCATTAGGATATAGAAGCACATCGAAGCTAATATATGAACTGAATAGCTCGCTATCGGAAAAACTGCTCAATTCCTTTAATTTTGCTTTTAAGATACAAAAATTATTCGTTTCTCGATGAATTAACATTACATTTTCAATTATTTTGTTATTACAGTAAGAAACGTAAAGTGTCTGACAACTGATGATTAATCATTTAAGATGACTATATGTAATAATTTCGACTAATTAGTAACTATTGATTAATCACCTGAAATAACTAATAATCAGTGATTAACAATTAATTGAAATTCTGACTAACTAGTCAGAATTCTCTGATCGACGACTATTTATAACAATCAATCAAACTATTATGGACCTGTGCCCCACTCTGTAGGTGTAAAATCACAATCGGTAAATACCGGATGAATGCAATACACATAATTATTCCTGTCATAATATTTCTTCTTCCAGAGCAAACAGCATCCAGCCCTCGCATTCTCGTGTTATTATAAACAAAACGGTGGGGTGCTTGGAGTCTCCAATGATTTCCACGTTCAAACAAAGTATCGCGATCACTCTCATGAGCACTTGTTTCATTAAATTATATATTATATATATAATTTAATGAAATTTATATATATATATATATATATATATATATAAATTAGATATCTTTCTCAAATTCGATTAAACTCGTAGGAAGGAAACGACAATGATAAAACAGCCGATCATTCGGAACTCGCCAGATTGCTTTCTGGCGACGTCAAGTGGCGACGTCGATTCAAATTCTCGCGGAGAATGGAAGGAAGAAAACGTTCGAGATCACCGGGCTAACAACGGTCGCGACGCCGTCGACGCGTTTACGAAGCATTTCTCCCGGCAGATAACGTGCAAACGTGCCGTGCAAGAATACGATAATCCGGGAATAAAACGTCCGGGATTTCATCAGTCCTATAAAAACCTCCGAACTGTCACTTATACAATCTTCCATTTCCCTTCTCCCCGGGCGCGATTCGAGGAACGGAGGCAAGGCAATGACGAGAGAAATTCCGAGCGAAAGCTTTATAAAAGAGAGCAAGCCTCATCGCCCTCGGAGCGCCCACTTCACTCTGCTTTTTATTAGATATTGTCCTCGTAACATAACCCACGGGCGAGGGCTTCCCCGCCGCGGAATATGTGGATCGTAGGGTTGTGTCGTCGGAGAAGAAGAGAAAAAGGAAGAAAAATAAAAAAAAAAAAAGAAGAAGAAGAAGAAAGGGAAGGAAGGAAGAAGGGGACCATCGAGAAGAAAGAGACGGAACCTTAAACGAAATCACCTTGGCGTTGGTGATCCTTGGGGTTTCTCAGGCGGCGGCTAAAGATTACGCCGGTCTTTCGGCGACACGACGAAACGAAAGCCAATCTCGGTTATTGGTTCCGGTATAGCAGAATTCATGGGCATCGGCCACGGAATTGGACGAATCTCGCGGCTGAAATGTGTCAGCCGTGTCAAGGGTCATCGAACGATCGGGTTAACCTGCCCGGCAGATTTAATAGGTCTCCGATACGTGGGGCTTCCACGATACGGCGTCGTTCGCTCTTTTAATCACTCGTTTCGCTCCCTCGTTCCGCCGGATAACGTTTCATTTTATAGCCGCTCGTTCGCTCGGATCGCAGGATTTATAATCACCTGATGTTTGTCCAATTCCTTCGCAGGTGTAGACATTGAAGTTGAAGAAGCTCGTGAAATTTTATAATCTCTTTCGGCATGTGCTTTAAATATTTTGAGACGCGAAAGATGTGCGGAAGTGATCGATTGAAATTTTACGTAGAAAATCTTTCAGATAAGAGACAATAAATTTCGTTAATATCACATTACGTGTTGGTGACGTAGTTTGAAAAGTCGGCTTCGATTTACACAGAAAACGAGATACGTATAATTTTAAATCTCTCAGAAACTTTATTTAATTTTTAAATAATCCGATTGTAACGTCAGGACTTTATTTCTTATATATTTATTATGTTAATGTTAATACAATATTGCTTCCTCTTTGGTATCTGGCACGCTCTTATTTTGACTCCATCAAACATGTTCCTTCTTCTTAGAACTTCTTTTGTTTCACACCATACTCCTGTCTTTCTTATGTCCTCTCTCCCATACCAGATGTCACCATAACGCACAATCATGTAGTGATTATGATAATTTATATTTATATCACAATACTACAAATAAATAATAACTCCGTGATTAGTTTTAGTAGTTTATATAAAAATATTATCAATATAACAAAATATATAATTACTAATAATTTAATGAAGATTAAATAATGGAAGTTAAATAACGAATATAAGTTTCTGTAAATATTTCCATGGTGATAATAAAATTACTAACAATTTTTAAATATTCTATTGTTTATATTAAATACACATCTCGACGGAATGAACATAGATATTGTTGATCTAAATTCTTCAAAGTAGAGATTGCTACAATCACAAATTTACCAATATCCTAATACCGATAATTTCAGATATTTTCATCGTACGAAAGGAAAAAAAAAAAAAACACACCATGTAACCAGAATCGAACGAATCCCCTTTTCGACATCTCATTCTTGGGAATACTCACCCCCTGCAAGAAAGTATAATGCTAATAAGTATCGAGAAAACGCAATTAAAACTTTCTTTCAATACGAATAATATCGATCTCATTGAGGTTTCTTTGAAGACTCGAAGACCATCGCAGACCCTCCCCCTTCCCTTCTTACCTTTTAATGCCCATTCCCTTAAAGTAACTACTAACGAGTCAAGGTTACGGAGGCCAGTACAAAGAAAAGATGAATTAAGCTACGAGGTAAGAGATTTACTTTGAAAGCAAGCCGTCCCTCCGCGTGGTGTACATAAAGAACGCCAGCGAATATTCCATTAGAGGATGATTGAAATATCCCCTGATTACAGAGATATCATGACTCTTTGACCGTGGCACCCCTGCCTTATCGTCTTTTCGATTGCCCCCCTCAATCCGGGCTGATACTTTGCAACATGACGTACAAAAACACGTTGAAACTTTATATTCCAAGATCAGAATTTTCAATTTCGGACAAACGTTGTTTTCGTTATAGAGAGTTTCGAATGATAACACAGAATCTGTAAAAATTCTGAAAGGTCTGAAATATTCAAAGATTTTAAACATTTTCAGAGATTTATTGATGCACTCAGTTCACAAATGTAAAAACGCGAGAGAAATTCTTTCTTCATACTTAAATATCTGACGTTTGACGACTGTGCGTGAACTTCTGATTATAAATCAGATTCGCAAATTCAAATTGAATCGAATATACGTAATAAACAGAATCAAGCTGCAAGTCGATCAAATGAATCCAAAATTCCGCTGTGCAACCGACTGACAAACACACCATACGTTTATTCCAACTATGAATATATCGTACATTCCCCTTTCTCTCCGATCTCAAGTTCAATAACAGATACATAGAACAGGATGAAATCAATCAACCCGCGAATCAATGAAACAAAAACTCAAAATTTCGCTTCCTCGTTAACGTCCTCGTTCCCCGTCGTGTCATTAGCTCGCTCGTCCCACAGTTATCGTTAGCTTATCACGAGCTTCATGAAAGATGCAACGAAAGATCGCAGGTGAGATCGTTGGCGGGCGGGTAAATATAAAAAGGCGCGAGGAGCAACGAGAAGAAAAGGAGCAACGCCTTTGAGCGTTTTGAGTGGCAATTACTCGGCCTGTCCTCAAATTACTTACTCCAGTAATTTCACTCTGTCGTCGCGGCCCGTTTCTTCCTTCAGCCGTCGCGTCGTCCCTTTCGACTGTCATCCCCTATCCGGGGAGGAGCTTTATCCTCTTCAGTGAGTCACGCGGCCGGAAATTATCTTAAAATGCCGTTCGCCGGCACGCTGTTCAAAAGAGGAGCCTCGTCTTACGCAGTTTTTCAGTCGAGGAGATGTCAATACGGCGCGAGGAGGAAAGGAACGATGCCGGGAAGTTCGCGCGGAAGAAAGACGTTCCTTCTTTTTTTTTTCTTCTTTTTTTTTTTCTTCTTTTCGCAAGGAGCAGACCAACTTCTGCCCTTTGTGGCTCGTCCCCCGATTTCGTGCAGGGAATTTCCAAGGAAACGGGCTAACCTGCCGCAGCCGCGCGCCTTGAAAGGATTCTCGCGTTCGGGTTGAAAAGTATACCGGTAGATAAGCACAATGCGTATCCGGTTGTTTGACTACCAGACGCTGTGCAAAAGTTGTTAGCTACCAACGACTTGGCCGCTCGCCTCTCCGGACACCGTTTCTCGTTAGCTGCGCCGCGAGTTCCCTCGAGAGAATTTCGATTCTAAAGCGCGGAGCGAAGAGTAGCATTGTTTCTGAAACGACTGTTGTAATATTGTTGTAATTGCACGTGCGATATGCATGTGTGCATGTTTTCAGTCTTCTGTATTTTTAGAGATATGTTGCAGTTATTTTTAATGAAATTGTTTCAATTACACGTACATGTTTCCAGTCTTCTGTATTTTTAGAGACACGTTAGAGCTATTTTCAATGAAATAATAGCGAGACGAAAATTCAAGGAAAGAAGGACCAAGCGTTTCGATCAAAATTTCTCCAGTTGTGAAAACAAAAGTTATACTCATATATAAATTATATTATACTGTAAATTATCAATATTATCAATACATTTATTACAATTATAATAATAATATAAATATATCAATTGTTTATTTATATTGATTACACAATTAATACATTTATACATTTTTAATTGTAAAAAATGAATTTGAAAATGTGTGATGCTAATTGAAACTAATCGAACACTTGATACAAAACTTCCCGAACGAGATAAATTTTAAACGAGAAACAAGTACGCTAGGCAACAGAGAAGTCAAACAGCAAATTCGGTAAATGGCAACTTATCGACAGAGAACTTTGCTATTCCTCTGGCTATATATACGTCCAAACGAAAATCCCTTACCGGAACAAGTGACGGCATCTTCGGCCTCAACAACTTCGCGAGCGAGCTTTCGACAGATTTCGACGAATGCTCGATCGCTGCATGAGCGAGCGCCGTACGCTACGATGGCCGAGTTTAATCCCCCGAATTTCCACGAAATTTCCAGCCGCTCCTTCCGCGGGGGAGAAAACGCATCGAGTGGGTACTGGCTTCACCGGCGAAACTTTCCCCAGCGAGCTGCCGAATGTCCAAATCCAATATCGTGGCTGTACGCCGCGGCTAAATTGAACGCTCGATCTAATTTAACTGGATCCAAACTGCCTTATCGGTTGCGCCCGAGTCTCTCCGCCTCCGCACCTGAGGATTCCGCACGGGATGAACGAAAGAACGGTTGTACCGTAAAGTTTATAAGATTACACCTCATTCTCGAAATTCCGTTTTCGCTTTATTCATGAGAGGGAATTAATGAATATGATAGGTAAAGCGAAGAGAGAGAAAGAAGTAAAAGGCAGTTCTCAAACTACCTAAAGAGATCAACTCTCTCTTTCAACTTTCTACGGTTTAATTCTTTAAACTTTGAATAAGTTTCATTTTTCTTTTGTTTTAATTTAATTTCACTTTCCAAAAGACTTGATTTTTCTTTCTATCAATAATAGTTACTATGTTAGTTATAAGCAATTCGTTTATCAAAGTAAACGTTTACTTTTTTTTTTTAATTTAATTTCACTTTCCAAGCATTGATTTTTCTTTCTATCGTAATAGTTGCCATGTTAGTTATAAGCAATTCGTTTATCAAAGTAAACATAACTGTAAAACTTCTACTTAATCCATTAAGTAAAAGTCAGTGTATCGTTACTTGATGAAAAGTTGCCCGATCAACTTCATTTTCTAGAAACTTTTAAATATTAAATGATTTTTTTATTTTATATCTCGACGCTTAGCGTTGGTTCGCAAGTAATTCGTTTATCGAAAAAAGTGTAATGTAAATGTAATATAATAAAAAAAATATAATATAAATGAAACTACGAAATGCCTACTTAATTAGATATCTATCAATTATCGACGTGTGATCACTCAAAAATTACTCGATTAACTTCATTCAAATTTTCAAACATCGAACACCCGTATGAAATTTTTCATATCCCCGAATGGAATCAATCAATCTCACTTTTTACACTTTTCATTTATATCATCAATGCCGCCTGTCGTTCATTTTCCGAATAAAACGAATGAACAATCCCAATTCGGGCAACGGGCGTCTGACCTGTGCGCGACTGATTCTACTTCGAAACGTGCACAAAGGGGGAAAGGGGAGAGAAAAAGTTGATAGCCTGTAGCGGTGTTTAGTCCGATTGATCCCAGCAGGAATAAAATCAATGTTTGGCCCGGTTGCGAAAGGGTTTCGCGGCAGACGAGGGTGGGGGGAGAGGTGTTCGCAGAGGGTGTCGAAACTGTCGCTCGCAGTGATAGCGACCTCGCTCGGATTATCCACTTCCCTGTCGGTAGACATTGCTCAATTGAAATCTACATCGGTGGTCACACATGAGCACGATCGTTTGCGGCGGACGGACAGGGGGGAGGGGGTGGGTGCTGGTTAAGGGCGTGAATCTGACGAGTTGCGTTCAGCTTCTCGGTTAACCTGCAAACCTGATCGCGAAAGCAGCCTCTGTTTCTGATTTTCTCCGATTCTCCCTTTGTTCGCCCCGTTCCCACCGGCACACGCTTGGATCGTACGCACGGTTTACTTTCGTTTTGCCATTTAATCTTACACGGACCGTGTGTACACGCTTGCCGAATTCGACTGTCGCCGACTCTGTTGATTCAATTTGGGAGGGAACCTGTTCCTCGCTGTACGGAAAACGTGGACTGAAAAACTAAAGGGTTTGAGAAAATTATAACTTGTTCATTCTCAACCTTTTCTATTTTCTTTTTTTCGTGGGTTATAGAAGAAAATACTGAAAAAATCCGTTAATTATATTTCCAAATAAAATAATAAAAAAATTTTAAAAACATGTATTTGTAAAAGTTATTTTTGTTTAACATCGTTTAGTCCTTCAGTGACCACCCTATAGAACGTTTCATCTCCGTGTGTTTGTTACAATATAAGCTGAGATATTTTGAAGGGGGCATCATACTTAAATTTAGCTAAAATTATAAAATTTTTTATAATTGCTGATAATTATAATAAACATATGGTGTTGTATGATGCAACGTAAGATATTGATGTAAGAGGAATAATGAAATTTGAAAAGAAAAAATTTTTGAGGATAGAGGCAGTTGACATTCATTATTATTATTCAAATAATTTATATAAACCGAACTTCTTACAAAAGTTTATAAAATGGTGAAGAGAATTTTTCAGGAGATTGAAATTACGCGTCATCAACCTCTATATATTATACTATACTTGGTGATTGTGTTTCAAATGAATTCACATATTAGAGAAATATAATCAGTAAGATTTCATGCTAAATACCATTTAAACAAGATGATTATTTCCAATGCTATATCATTTTATTTGAAATGATACTTCATTCGCCATTTCGTAAATAAATTGTTGGTAGACGATTAAAAAAAATGTTTCCAAGGACAAAGAGTTAAAATGATTGTGACGTTCCATTTTCATCACTGAATTGAAGCATAGAATTGATGGACACTATCAAATAATTCAAAAATATTGTTAAATTTCAAATTGACAGAATTCTTGACATGTCTGACATAATTACGAATCTTCATTTCAACATTGAATATAAAAAAGTATAGAATTGACGATACACTTTTTATTTTATTTACTTTATTCAGATTAAATAATTTAGCTTGTATAAATCCCTGTTTATGAAGAATTAAACGCAAGTAACATTGTATCAACAATCGATATTTTCCAATATGTGTCAGACTGATTTACAAATTCAATATCTATAATACCGTGAGCAGTGTTATAAGCCTTTCATGAACATTTAGATTGATGATCTGTATGATATACGCATAACCTTTACATTATAAACATTTTAATAAATATTTTTTATTTTTTAAATATTTTTATCAACTAAGAAATATATTATTTTTATCCTTTCGTTGTCTCCTTAACGTCTTCTTAATGAAATTCCATCTCACGAAATTATTCCTTGTCACTTACCCCTTGAACTTTCAACTCTTCGTCAAAAAAAAAAAAAAAAAAATTCCCACGGAAAACAACGAGCTGAAACAATCCGACGAAGCAGACGACGCGTTTACTCGTCGAGTTACTCGTCCGTGGGATCACTTTCGCCGAGTGAAGTTTCCACGCGGTGGAAATACCGGCGGATCTCTCACGACGACGTCGTTCCAGCCGAAACATCTGACACGGAGATTAGGCTAAGCGTTCGCGAAACGATCTCGCAACGATATGCAAATCGCGGCGCGTAAATGCTAATTGTAATAGCCCATGAAATGAATTCAGGGACCCTTCGAGTCGGGCATGCTCGTTTGTAGGGACGCGGCGTCCTTACAACCAACCTTTGGCTCGGTGCCTCCTCTCGTTTAGCGCCGGCAAAATGGCGCCGGTTTTGTTTGAAAATTTTCTTTTCCACCTCGTTCGAACGTACAGCCGCCCTGCCGCCAGCAGGGGACGTCGCGATAAAACGGGGACAAAGCTTTGCCCGCGATTAACAAAAGTATAAGCCAACAAAGAATCCGTGTAGCTCTCGCGGTGGAAATTTAATGCGGTACGCGTGCAGCGAGAGAGAGAGAGAGAGAGAGAGAGAGAGAGAGAGAGAGAGAGAGAGAGAGGAACGTTTGTTGTAGTACTCGTCAAAAGATCTTTGTCCCGTTTTCTTGATGACGGCGGATGAAATTTTCGAATTGTTCTAAATGGTTTCAAAATAGTGGGGATCAGTTGTGTCGCGTTGGAGTTTACGTATTTCAAAAGTCTTGGAACATTTTTTTTTTGTTACTATTCGGTTATATTTTTTCATTCAATTGTATTTTATAATGCATTGAATTTACTTGTATTTTATAATGTATAATATATTATATTACATGATGCATAATAATATATTATAAATACATATTAATATCATAATAAAATAATAATTTAATAATATTTTATATTACATAATACATAATATGTATTTATAATAATATATTATAAATACATATTAATACAATAATATAATAATAAATTAATAATATATTATAAATATCGTATTTTATAATGTATTGAATTTACTTGTATTTTATAATGTATAATATATTATATTACATAATGCATAATAATATATTATAAATACATATTAATATCATAATATAATAACAATTTAATAATAATTTAATATATTATAATTATTATTTTATTAATTATATTATTATATTATTTTATATTATTAATTTAATATATTATATTACATAATACATAATATGTATTTATAATAATATATTATAAATATATATTATTATATTATTATTATATTATAAATATATATTATTATATTATTATTATACAACTATTAATATAATTATTTTTGTGACTATTATAATAATTATACATTAATATAATGCACATTAACGTAGCACGTATTTTCTATAAAATATTAATAATAAAGTAACATAATACATCATTACATTTATCGTTGACGTATCGATCGACTTTATAAATTTTCATTGTTCTATGAAATTCGTTATTGAATTATTCCAGTCCTGAAAGACATTTTCTTTCTCAGTGAAACGTTTCGTTCGTAAAGGAACGCGAAACGCAAAGGGTAAGTAAAATATTATCCGATAATATTTGTGTCGGTGGGGAACACCGCGGGGAAACTCAATCACGCAGCGGCCCGATAAATACCACTGGAGAAGTTACAAAGAGAAGTTGCCGCGCGTGGTGCTCGATAAAATGCTCTCGAATGTTTCCTAAATTTCGCCTCTGCGAACTTTTTTCGAGCGGCGGCGCCGCGCGCGGAAAACGAAACAGTTCCCACGAATGTTTAATCGAGTTCTTTTTACATGGTTCGTCGCTTTAAAGCGCGCTCGCGAGGAGATATTCAGAAGAGACCGTATCGTTAAAGTTTCAATTTTTCTTTTCTTTTTTTTTTTTTTTCTTCCAACGAGTCGAACGAGTCCAGCTTGCATCGAGAAAGATCCCATTCTCCTTCGTCCGATTATCAACGAGTCACCAACGTACACCGTTGAACGCGACGCGCGCGTACAAAGCGACGGTCACCATGGAGAATATTAAACCACTCGGATGAATCCCGAGAGCGGGGTTTCACGGTACGCGAAACGAAATGATAGGGTTACGATGTTGATTCGCTCGGCAATGGCCACCGCGAATGCCGATAGCGGCCACGAACTTGACGGTCTGTGTTAATACGTTAGAACGGGGAGGGGGGCAGGGGCTAATGGAATTGCAAACGCGTAAAATTGCTGTCTTTTATTTCGTTGCCGGTGACGAAACTACGCGAAACGAGCTTACAATGGAGAACCGCAGGCCTATCGTTGGAAATAAAAGTGGCCTTCCATTCGATTTTAAATCACCGTTTGTAGTCTCCAAATTGCCGCTGAAAATTGCTTTCAGATATTTGTCAACGATTGTTCTTGATACTTGGACAATTACACAATCGTACATTGTATGAAATCGATTTGGCTCGTAATTAATTTGATCGAGTTTTTCAAAATTATTATTCAACCGCTGCTCGAAAAAATGAACTTTTGTGAGTTTTTTTGTACCGTTTGTGCTTGAACAAGATGATCAGTTTGAACGAGTATTTTGTACGATGTGATTTAACGACTCCTGTGAGTTATAATATACGCTCGTAGTGGGTATGATTTAAAAGAAAAAGTAAATTGTAGTCCCGTGAAATGTGGATTCGAAAGTTCAATTTTAATTATTCAAACTGAAGATTGACGATGAACAAATACATACTTTATATGATACTTTCAATGCTTTGATACGGTACAATAACTGATGTTTACTGAAGACTGAAAAGAAAATCGTCAGGTTCAAAGACCGAAGACTTTCTGTGAAAAAGAAAAAAAGAGAAAGTTTTATGAACACTATTTATAAACACTCTTGTGTTTTATGAACGCTCCCGCTTGAAAATCGAAAACGTGTCGAGATTGCAAAAGAACCAGCGATTCCTAGCAAATAAATATTCTACTCACAATATATTATTTTCTCACGCTATTTTAATTAATCGTATTTAAAGATCTATAAGCCACAACTGCAACATTCTTGTTTTTCAGAAAAAAAAGAATTCGTTTCACCCAGAAAATAAAGACCGATCCAAATTATCCGAGCGAGGAATTTTTGCACAGAGTCTTCCCGGTGCGTTGTGTCTTGCGAAAAAAAAGTCCGAACGTTCAAGACGACACGACGATCAACGACAACTCGCTGCCGGTGGCTAGGAGACACGCGAATTTCGCCGGGGAAATTACCAACGGATTAAAATCTCTCGCGTAAATCTGTCCGGCGACGAAGCCATGCGGTTGACAGTTTGTAAATGATCTAGTTTACCAGGCGAGAAAGCGGGGACCGAAAGGCGAAAGCTCTCGAATGTGGAACAGAAACGAAAACGTGAAGCGAGAGATTAGGGCGGGCACGTGGAAGGTGGAAGACGGAAATTCGCGATACAATGAAAAGGGAAACCAGGATAAAGGATGGAGTTCTCTCTCTCTCTCTCTCTTTCTTCCATTAACTATTCATCTTCGCGGCAATTCGAAGCCTCTCGACAAACTTTCCACCCTGGCATCGCGTTTTCCCACCCCTTTCTTAGCTTCGAATGCTAAAACTGTCGCATGGAAAATCGCGCGCCAGTTTCGCAAACGCAACACGCGACCGTCACTCTTAATGCCTCTCGCCGTAAACACGTTCCACGCCACGTTCTATCGGGTTTAACTAGGGTTTAACTTCGGATACGGTTATCCGAGGAATAATAGATAGTGATTGCGGCAATGGCGTGCGCGTGTGAAAGAGAAAGTGTAAATACGTACGGTAAGTGGGTGGTGGTGAACGGAATTGCGGGTGTTGACGCGTTGTGCAGAATTACACGCAATGTACACGGAAAATCTGAGTAGAGAGTGAATAAAAGTCGTTGCGTTTTCGTTTTGTGCATTTGTTGCAATTTGGTATTTTGGCAATAAAAAGAGAAATTTTAAAGATTACCGAGGTGATTAAAAAAATGCGTATTTTCATTTTTATTTTAGTTTCAGTTTAGTTAGTTTTGTTAAAAATAATGAATTTCAAGAAATTCTACTAAAAAATAACCTGAAGTTCTTCAAAAAAAAAACCTACTCTGGATCATTTTTTCTTCATCCTTTGTCTATTAAAATTTCTCTGAACTAAATCTCTCTCTCTTTCTCTTTTTTTCTAGGCAATTTACAAAATCACAGAGTGAATAAAAGTCGTTTTATTTCGTTTCTCTGTGCATTTGTTACAACCGCACTTTGGTAACAAAAGAAAGAAACTTTAGATGTTACCACGATTGCCAGAAGACACGTATTTTTATTAAAAATGTAAAATTCCATTAAATCCTGAAAATTCCAACAAACTGAAGCTCTCTCTAAAAAAAAAAAAAACCACTTTAGATCATCCTTTCTTTACCCCCTCCCCTCTCTTTTCTATAAAATTTTCCTGAAATAAATCTCTCTCTCTCTCTCTCTCTCTCTCTCTCTCTTTCTAGAAATTTACAAACCAAACCCAAAGCTCTACAACCCCTCGAAATCGTTGCAACTCGCGAAACATTCGGAAATTGAAACCTTACCCCTTACGGTAATTACTTTTCCGTGCCGATTATTTAATATGCGCGCGTATAGACAGCTGAGACAATAGACAGCATTTAGCTAGCGTTTGATGTGAATCAAGGGAACTTTCCCACCCCTGTCGCACTGGCAACGGATGAACGGACAAACGGACGGACGGACGGACGAACGAACGGACCGACGGACGGCTTGTCATTTGCATACGATGAACCCGCAGCGGCGTTAACTGCTCGGGGACGCGGAACGAGCTACAAGTCACCTGGTACCGGTAATTGAAACGAGGGTAGCTTCCAGCGAGGGTCGATCCAAGAGACAATCAGTATAGGAGAAAGTTCTTTCATCGGTCGAGTAATGACGAGGCCGGTACTTTCCCATCCGTTTCGAGGGAACGAAAGCGCTGATTAACGCCGCTACAATTTCCATCGTGTCCGTTTTACACGATTACTCCCGTGGTTTTGCTTCGTTTTCAACGACGTCTTTCAACTTGTTAGTCGTGTGGAATTTTGTACGAAATTATTACTAAACGAGGGAAACATTGCTATTAACGGGGGAAACACGTGGTTTTCCAAAGAATTTACATCGCCGGGAGAATTATTTTGAAATTTGAGACGAGTGTAACGAGTGAATCAAATGATTTTTATACAGTTCGAAGACTTCGTGGTTTGGGATTATTAGTGTAGAACGTCATTAGTGTCATTGTTTTCCGTTTTGACATTTTTAATATTTAAAATTACAAAATTTGGGATTATCGTTGCAAAATGTTACTTTACCAAAGTAGTGATACTGCGTAATAATTTAATATTATCAATTTATAGAATTTGATACAAAGACGCATTTTTTAAAAACGCGGATGAGAATCTTGTTATTTAGAAAATATGTTAAAATATCGTTATTGACAAAGGAAACACACACAGCACAGAAAATTTAAAATTCAAAGTGAACATCAGGATTGAAAATCATCGCTACGAAATGTTATTTCCCTCCTTCTCTACTTTCGTTCAGAACAGTGAATTGTAGAAGCCACTGTCTTGTTGCTTCACTCAATCTTCGTCCAACCTAATTATCAATATACAACCCCACCGAACCTCCACAAAAAGTAACCGAAAAGTTCAATCGAACCCAGCCCACATCCCGCTTGCATCGAACCCCCTGGTAGAAAAAAAAAAGAAAGTAGAAAGGGAAACGCGGTTGGCTGGCAATCGTCCCAATCTTAACGGAGAAGAAATCTCGGCGATCCTCTCCCGCGCTGCCTCCATTCACGCACCTCCGATTCCCGTCCGTTTCATTAGGTTTAAGCGGCCGATTTTTAATTACGTGGAACGCCCGAACCCGCTCGAGAACAAGGCAAGAAAAATACCGCGTGTCAAGGGGCCTTGTCGAAGCGGTTGATAAGTCCGTGAAAAGGGTAAAAGGACAGCACGGATGGAGGGAGGGGGAGGGGGCCACAAAGGGGGAGTAGTCGCCCCGCGTAGCGGAGAACCCCTTGAAACTTTACAGACTGCTAGCTAGTGGAACGAGGGCAGGTCGGATGAGCAAGGGCTGCAGGCAGAGTTTAATTAAATATCACACGACATATTATGGGACGAGGCCGGTGTCGTTGGCAAGTAACGTCACCCGCACACCGAAAAGTTCGAACGAAACGGACGCGTTCTGTCGCGGTTCCGACCGGAACTGGGCGGAGAGATCACTCGCCAGACGTTACTCTCTGTCCCTCTTTCGATAGATCGCTCCAGTCATTGCGAATCTTCGCTCTGGAGACGTTATTACGTTGGATTTTCCCCCCTCGCCGCCCTTATTTTCTTCCTAACGACCATGTAACTGGCGATTCGATTCGATCCGATCCTATTGCGGATAGCGATGGAAATCTTAATTTCGTAATAAGTCTGTCGAATGACCGATTCTACGGGGACAAATGGGGCTCTTTGAACGGAGGAGGATTGCGATTGTGACTTGAAAGAATAGCTTCAAAATACCAACTGTCGACGTATAAATATCTTTAATTGAAATATTTATCGTACGTCCTAGTTATTTAATGATAACGAGATATGAAAATTTCTGAACAGAAAGTTTACAAAAATTCTGAAAATTCCATTTAAATCGACCATTGTCTTAACCTTCGATAATATTTCATTGGCAAGGTTTTGAACTCCAAATTAATCATTTTGCAAGTCAAATTCACTTTGGCGATAATAAATAGTTTAGCTCATCTTTTAATCTATTTACAAAACATTTAATGGATGTTAGTGATCATTCTGTTCTGCAACTATCATTCCTATAGACTGCTATAATTATTACATAGAAATTATTATATAAAACTACCCCACGCGGTGGTAGGAGAATTTGAATACAGATGAATTTGCATCTGTATATATATTTTATGAATGTGCATAAATGAATTTACGTATATATAAATGCTTCTAGCGTTAAAGAAATATTTCGTGTCATTTTCAGTTTAACTATCACGCACGTGCAACAGAATTTTTATCTCGAAATGATAACTTTACATCGGATTTTATTTTCAATGCAAATCCTTCGTCAGGCTTAAGAAAAAATAAATTTGTAAAAAAACTTGATCTGCAAAAGAAACTTCCCTAATCTTCAAAAATTGCCACCCTCCCACCCTAAAAAAAAA
>NW_025109050.1:450114-497299 GCF_011392965.1 Frieseomelitta varia | reverse complement strand
AAAAGAAAAAAAAAAAAAAAAAAAAAAACAGTAGAAACCACAGAAATTCCTCCTGTCTTTCAAAACCACTTCGACTCTTAGCTTCGAATCGGCGAGTTCCCACTCTCCACCTAAACCTATTATAAACCTAAACTATTGACTCAACCCTCGGCAACGTTTTACTTATCCAAAAACGGTGGGATCTACGGTCGGTTTCGTCGCCAAATAATCCTCCTCCGTCTGCCTGAACGCGGCTCACGACCGAGAGATTAGTATCCACCCGATCATCCATTATGTATAACGTTGGGAAACGGAAACGAGGTCTGACCTCGGCAGGCAAACATCGTTCACGGCGATTAGAATGGCCGTCGTATCGAGGCAAGAAGTCGTATCAAAGAGGCGTGTGCGTTGACTACCGGCCGACGACGTGCTTCCGCCCATCGTGGCGAACGTTTACTATCCCCTGCTCGGTTAAGTTTACTCAGGTCCCTCCACCCAAACTTCGCCCTCCCTCCACCTCCCCCCTCTGCCACGTTCGCGCGAATTAAAAGCCCATGAATATGGTAAGAATGCAAATCCCTCGCCAGGGTTTTGTTTGCGCAGGATCTGTGTTCACGCGGCAATCTGCATAGGCAGAACGCGTGGAAAACACGACAAGAAACACGGGGAGTATCCGCGTGTGTCGGGCTCGCCTTGTCGTTCTGTATCCTTTCTCGGTTCGGTTACGTCCCGCTACGCGAGAACGCGGAAAGGGGAGGATGGTGGGAGGTTAATTACAAACCGGAACTCCGAACATTCCAGCGTGACGACGCTTCAGACCCTTGTTACCGTGAAACGGGTTAACGAGTGGCTAAAGTTTATCAGGCGGTCCCCTCGCGAGATCGTTGCAAATAGGAGGAGGGGGAGAATTGACCGCTCGTTGGTAGCGAATCGAACGCGGAACGCGGAATTGCAGGAATTTTTCAAAGCTGGAGCTGACGCGAGGATTAAAGCATAGAATTTCCGTTAGAGACATTTACGTCGAATAAGGTAGAAAGACATTATAATAGAATATGGAATAGAGCTTCGATTTATACATTTTTTTTCTTTCATAAAATCATTTAAATCTCTAAAAGTACGCTGTTTTATAAAATTTCTAACAAAAATTAAAAATCAGTCACTCTGACCACTTTTGGTAGAAACAAATTGTTGAGAAATATTTACAATACCATGATTATATTCGTAAACGTGACGAAGAGGGAAAATTGACAATGTCGATAATCTACGTACTGTCAAAACTGACGAAGAGAATAAAATTTGGGGAGTGATAAGGAGGTTCAGATCGTAGAATGAAACTGAATCTCCTTTCTAGCCATTATTAAGAATATTTAAATTCGATGTTCTTAATGTAATTTAATTTCTCTGGCAAGTTTTAGTAGAAAATAAAATGAAAAAAAAATAATGTTTCCTCGGGGACAAAATAATATCACAAATGTTACATTATAAATATAATATTATTACAAAATAATATCACAAATGTATTACAAACGTTGCAATCTACAGAGCGCGGATTTTTCTGCATCTGAAGGGAATTCGAAGCATATAAAAACACACAAAATAGAGTATGTGTATATATTCATACCGAATAAAGCAAATTTCTGCTTAAATTCTATCTTTCTCAATATTATAATCAGCAATGTTAAATATGCGTAATCAGTCCAACTTCAATTAACTGCAATATTTTCACATCCGACGTGGCAAGTGTCGCTTTCACGTTTCACTTTCGGCCTGCGGGGCGCGCGATTCAAATTTTTCCCGCGGCGGAAACCGAACCGGACACAAGAAACGACGTCCCCTCGCATTTCCAAAACGTTCGATTAATCCGCGGGCTATCCCGTCCAACCTGTGCGCACCGTTCAATTATCGAGGGGCTCTTCCGCCTCTCTTACTCAGCGTTAACTGAGTTGTTGCCTCGATAATTCGTACATCGGCGTATCGGCCGTATCGGCCGGGGGTTCGCCGCATTAATTTGCGGCTTGGCGCGGGGAATTTCTGTTAACTCTATAATCCGAAACTTACAGCCGCTCTCTCTCTCTTTCGTCGAGTGCCTCGTCGACGATTCAATTTCAACCTCGCCGATGGGAAACGAAATTGAAAGAGCGCGTCGCCGCGCAATGCGGCTGCTACGATTTCACGACACATCCACGAAACGATTTCAGGTATATTTGATCGACCTGATCGAACGAGTTTGTACATTTGGTAAGATGTACATTCGGAATTTGCGAACTCGAATTTTAATTCGACTGAAGTCACGTGTTATAGTACTCAAGTTTCAAATCGAAACTGCTACGTTACGCTACGTTATAATTTCATTTGGTATATGATGATAAAATACATTCACGCTTGAGTTCTAATTCGATTCAAGTTATGTGTGTTACAATTCGAATTTTAATTCGATTGAAATTATGTGTCGAAATTGCGTTATGTTGCGTTATAATTTCATTTGGTATGTGATAGAATATATTCGACTGAAATTATGTGTTATAATTCGAATTTTAATTCGTTTGAAATTATGTGTCAAAATTGCGTTACATTGTGTTACAATTTGTACATTTGGTATGCAATAAAATACGTTTGAATTTTAATTCGATTCAAGTTATGTGTTATAATTCGAATTTTAATTCGATTGAAATTATGTGTCGAAATTGCGTTATGTTGCGCTATAATTTCATTTGGTATGTGATAAAATATATTCGACTGAAATTATGTTATAATTCGAATTTTAATTCGTTTGAAATTATGTGTCAAAATTGCGTTACATTGTGTTACAATTTGTACATTTGGTATGCAATAAAATACGTTTGAATTTTAATTCGATTCAAGTTACGTGTTATAATTCGAATTTTAATTCGATTGAAATTACATGTCAAAATTACGTTATATTGTGTTATAATTCTTAATAATTTTCAAGTTCAAATTCTTGCAGATTTTTAGTTTTGAATTGAAGATTTTACTAAACAATTCGACAATGAATGTGTATAAATAATGAATTCGTAAATTCATCGATTTCGATAAAGCTAAACTTTCTGAAGAAGCTTTAGGATCTTAAGGAATTGTCAACCTCATAAAATTCGATGAATTTGTAAATTCTCATCGAAATAAATCTTCATTTTGAATGGTTGAAAATGAAGTTGGAAACTTTAGAAGTCAAGAACGGTATTTTCAAGATTATCCCGCAAGAAATGGAGTCGTGGACATGATTTATACGGTTTCATCTAAATGGGTTTCAGAAATAGATTTCGCCCAAATCCGGATTCCATTTCGAAGTCATATTGACGTCTGAATTATCGTGTTACATTTTAGACGTCCTCCTGCGTGTCCTCTACTTCAGAAATTCGAGCATTCCATATAATTTTCAGTTACATCAATGTGTAAAGTTCGATAAAAATATAACATTCAAATCCATACATATGTATATCGAGTGTGCAAATACTTTTGTCTACCTCTGTGTATATTTAACCCCGTGCCCTGGCAACTGGTTCACGGACCATAACGAGTGACCAATACTATACACAATAATTCGTCGCTTTCTTTTCCTTTTGAACTCGTCGGTACGATATCACTGGATAGAAATTATTAAGAAGTAATAAACTTATCATTCGTTCTGCCTGGGTCACATTTAAATATACTTAAAACTGAGAAAATGTTGCAGTTTGGGACAAAAAATTCTCGACATGCGTGGCACGTCATTCCAGCGCAAGAGGTTAATATCCTCGATTCGATCCACACAGTCTGTCCTTTTACATTCATTATACCAAACTAACAATTTATAATAAATATTAATTAGAAACCTTTGATTTACAAAATTCGAGATTCATAACGTTCTTTCGCTGTAAATCTTTTGGCCCCCGAACCACGTCGTAACGTTTCCTCGAATCTGCATTATTACGCGATCAAGAACTTGGCGAGAAAGAATCTCCCACATTTTGGGAAAGGAGGAAGCGTGGCGAGAAACTTGGCAGAAAGTTGGCTGGAACGCACAGAGCCAAATCGATAAGCGGACAGCCGGAAACACGCGTTGGTTATCATCCAGACACCAGGCGAAAATTCCTGATTTATGAGCGAAGCTCGTTTAACACTTTATTTGTTTTAATCCTGCACGTTCCGCCGATCGATCGATCACCCCTTCCCGTTTAATCCAACGACTCATTAAACCACGCCAAGAATTTATGTGTCGTTGATCTTCTCCGTATTTTAGGATATCCATTCGTCGTGGTTTTATCGTTCGTTTATTACCCCGGGACTCTGGCGCTGAATCTGTTAATATCGAGGCAAATATTGGTTTGCAAATATGGGAAGCGGAGTGATGTTTAAGGGTCACGAGTTTGGCGCATTTTTTTTTTTTTTTCGAGGGGAACGTACAGACTGATTGAAAATCTAAAGAGCTCTGTTTGCACAGTTTACGGTCGATTAAGAGTTTACGGTCAAATTTGCAACGTGGTAGGTTGGAGAAGGTATCGTGATTTTTCTGTGATTTTGCCTGTCAGCTAGAAACTTTTATCAGTGATCAAAGTTTAGGCAGATACTATTCTTGCAGTATCACGATCAATTCGTAATTTTGTAATTTCGTTAATTTTTTTTTTGTAAAGTAGCTTCAAAGCTATGAACAAATATGGTGAACATATAAATATAAACACTCCTTGTTTCCTTTTTAATCGTATGACAAACTCTTCTGTCGCTTGCATTTTCTACTGACTGAATTTCTAATACTCTGAGTGGTTTCTGTCTATAGAGGATCGAAGCCCGCTCCTATCAAGACTTTACATCTAATCACTCGATCCAACCTACTTTTACATCCCGGAAACCTCGATTACAAGTGTCCACCTTAGGTTCTTGTATTTTAGAACATGCAGGCACACGTGATGTTATCTGAGCCACGTAAATCCTCTTAAGAACTTCTAGCATTAACTCTCTTCAACCTCATAATACGTCCTTGTGCAACGTACACAGTACACTGCGCGTGTGTTTCGAACGATTAAAAGTACTGGGAATCTTAAGTTTAATCTAAAATTTAAACGGTGTTGATAAAAATGCATTAAATAAAAATTTAATACATTTAAAATTTAATACGTTTGAAATTGAATTAAAATTTAAATGTGCTGGATTAAAATTTAAATTAACATTTAATATATTTTCTATAATTATTTTCACATTATGTTAGTCACAAAGAATTATTTCCCCTTTTAATTCGCGTTCGTAGCTTGAAAGAAGAAGAGAGGAATCCGAAGCATTCGCGGCGAAATTCGAGATAATCTTCTGTCAGGTCGCAGAGCAAGAAAGTTATGCACCACTTACCCGTATAAGGTCGACAATAGTTGCGATTTACTTTGCTGTAGATCGTCGGCAGGGATGTCTCAGCTCCTGGCTCCACGTACGCCTTGTTCTTGCTATCCCTCGGGTCGCTGTATTGTTCCACAACCTCGACTTCCGGCTGAAAACAGAGCAGAAAATCGTTTCCTTCCGTGACAGTCTGTATACGGTGTTTCACGATTTTAAAACGATTTTAAAACGAGGGACGACTATTATTTGAATCTGAAAACGTGTATTTATATATAATATTATACAAAATAAAATAAAGCAAAACCTACATCAAATCAAATAAAAAAGACAAAAATTAAAAAATAAAATAAAATAAAATTTATATAATGTAAAACGTATATAAAAATTACAAAATGTTTACTGCAACTGTATATTTGATAGAATACAGTCGACTTTACAGAAAATTTACGTCGAGATTTAATTTATTTAAATTAAAGCTCAGTTCACATCTTCGTAGATTCCCATTCGCATTTCTACAACAAGAAACAATATTCTCCAATTTAATTTACTTACAATATTAAGAACAATTGCCCAAGAAATTAATTTTAATTAAAACCTCCGTAAGAGGATTTACATTAATTTGTGCAACATTGAAGCTCAATTCACATCTTCACAGATTTTCGTTCTCATTTTTGGAATAAAAAACAGAGATCCTTCTATTTAATTTACAATCACAACAGCAGTTGCCCACCAGACATGACCAAAGAACTAATTTTAATCTCCATAAGAAGATTTACACCGACTTGTACAATATTAACCCCTCGTTTTACGATTTTCTTCTCAGTCTTCAGTAAACATTAATTATTATATAGTTATTTAGCACATCAGTTATTATAATATCTATTATTTATAATTATTATATTATACAATTATTTAGCATATCAGTTATTATAATTTAGTCATTTATAATTATTATACTATACATTATTATAGTTATTATATTTAGCATATTAGTTATTATACTGATATTACATCGTGTCAGAGGTAAAGCATTATGCCCAATTTGTATTTATTAATCTTCAGTTTAATCAAAATTGAAATTAATTATTAAAAAATTATAAAGCTGAAATTAATTATTAAAAATTAAAATTGAAATTCGGTTTGAAATCTAGCTTGAAAATTCAAATTCATACTTCGTGTTTGGTCCCTAATCGAAATCAAAATTCCTCGAAACCATAAATGTAATGTCGATAATGTTGCCAAAAAAAGGTTGAAGATCAATTCTCATCTTCGTACACATCGATCGCTCCTATTTCTACAGTTTCACTTTCACTTCTACACCGAACAAACAACACCGTCCCACCTAATTTACAGTCGCGAAAGCAGTCGCACACCGGATACGTCTACTAATCCTCCCGCAATTTAGCAGATGTGACGGAATTATTTCACCGGTGTAATTATAACGGGATCGTGACTGCTCTTTGTGCAGAAGAGTCTCCGGCAACGTATTCCGGCAACGTTCAAGACATTCTATTAATTCACCGGAACCGTTAAGTAAGGTACCGTTTATTAAGCAAGCGAGAGATTAGACGCAATTTCAGACGATACTCTGTGGCGTTACAATGTAAATACGAAACAAAACGACGGCGCTCGCCGCTCGCTCTCGAAATAACGATCGTTTAAACGGAAGCGGAGAGCTAAAAATGTTTATCCAGCCATGGTTGGCCAAGGCATTACCGCAATTGGCTACGTTCAGGTTCCCGGGGAAAATTGCGTTGAGCTAACGTGTCGCGTGCTTAGTCGAAGAAACTCTCGCAATAACCCCTTGCTGATGGGCTATCGCCTCCCTGTTCGAGGAAGGGTCGAGGCTGGACGTTGTTAGCCAGCCAAAGCCTGGCCAGTTCGCTGCCAAATTGGTATTGTTACCGACCCAATAATTTCTATCGGGCCAACTCTCGCGTTCTTTGTTTTCTCACTGGCAAGAATCTCATTTCCTCGATGAGCCTCCTCCTCCTCCACCTTTGAATCACGGCTCGGTTGTTTACGAAAACAAACGAATTCTTCGTTCGTCCAAAACGTGGGAAATATAAGATTTCTCTCCTGTGTGTCATTCTCACTTTATTTGATTTTGGAACGGTGAAAGTGTTTGTTGCTCTGAAGTTTGCATTTAGTATACGGAGTATATCTCTCGAGCGAAAAATAGGAAAATTTTTGTTCGTCAGAGTCTGGTGGATGAGAGAGAGAGGGAAAGAGAGAAGCACTAAATTGCATTGCTAACTATAAATAAATAAATGTATAAATAAACGTAGTATTCTCTCTAATATCATTTTATTACTCGATAGAACTCGAACGTTTGCGAAAAACAACAGACACTGTTTGAATAATTTCAGTCCAAGACGCGAATACAGCAAATTTAAGACGCGAATAGCAAACCAATAATAGAATCAAGCGTTTAATGTTCTACGAAATTTTTAATATCCAAGAGCCGATATATCGGTTCCGCGACTTTTGTGTCACTTCAACACTTATATTTGAATATTTCTTGCCAATGTCTTGTTTTTACAAAATGTTTCTATCATAGGCTTCCTTCTTACCGAGATTCCTACAGGTTTTTACAGGTCTGGCCAAAAAGTAACAGCATCTATTTTTGTGTGGGAATGAAAGGCGAATTATTTCATGAGAAACAGAAGTTTTATTAGACGACGTAATTTCTTACGAGCTTGCATAGCGCTTTTTCCCTTTTCAGAAGAATATAATAAAGATGATTTCCCTTTGATTTTCCATTTCGAAATCGCTAAATATCTTGTTACACATAAATTAAAATAAATAATTATTGTTATAGTTATTATTATAATTTGTTAACTCTCGCAATATATTCATTCATCAAACCTCCATAAAAGTACATCCATTTCCTGGAAGAAAACGCAATTACTTTCTGGCCAATCCAATGATTCTAGACGACACTTAAAAAAAAAAAAAGAAAAAAGAGAGAGAAACAAAATTGTCGGATACCAGGAGGGTTCGTAATAGAAACGAACCCTTATCTGTATGATCCCGAGAAAATTCGCGCATGATATAATTATCGACATTTAACGACGCCAAATTAACCTCGACGAACTTTCAAATTAGCCTCGCGAAACCATATCGGATCCCCTTGTACCGTTTCCACGAACGCTCCCGACTCCCGCCGCCTACGAATCCACTTTCATTCACCTTGACCCCCTTGCCGGTCTCCGTCCGCCGATTTCGAGCGCAACGTCCGCGTTATTAAACGCGGGTGGAGAGAGGCAGGTGCACAATGGGCCGGGTACTTCGATCGACCCTTCTCGAGGAAAGAAAACCTTCGCATTCATCGCGTCCCGCCAACTTTCGATTTTAATGATAATAACGATAATAAAAGCAATAACGATGGCCTCGGGTTCCCGGGGCGCAACAGGAAGAGAAACGAAACGAGAAGGAGGAGGAGGAGGAGGGACGAAGAGGGATCGAAGTCGACTTCTTCTCCGAAGAAGGCGACTGATCAATGGCGACGGAAACTTCTCCCTTCCCTCTGCGTTATTCTTCCGTCACGAGGGGAGGGGAAGAAGGTTGTATCGCGACGAGAAAGGGGGTGAGGGGGGAGGGGGGAGGGGGGCCGAGGAAAAGAAGAGAAACGAGGGCAGACCGTCGTCTGTCACGGTGCAAGGCGAACGAAGAAGAAGACGACGGGCAAGACAAGTAGCCTTAAATTGAAAGAGGCCGAAATTGGAATTCTCCTGCCAAAGTTCTCGTGCGTCGTGCCCGCGGGGGCTGTTTCGAAGCCCGATTGCCCTACCTCCCCCTCCCTCCCCCCCTCCTCCCACCGCGTTCCTCACGCCGGTGGATCGTTTCGATGGCTGATTCTCCTTCGAACAGGCAGAAATTCGTGGATGTTTATACGGAAATTACGAGGGCGAAAGATCCTAAGCGGGAACCCGAGCTGATCGACTGTCGCAAATTCGATCACCTTGTTTGAACGAATCGGCGTCGGGCTTAAGACGCGTCAGTGCGGTGCCTAATTGCGATTTCTTGGCCGCACTGTGGCGTTTCAGAGATTCAGTCGATGTGTGATAAATACACGGAATCGTCGTACAATCGATCAACGTGTGACTCTATCGTGTGAAAACAAGTCGAAGGGAAAAGAATAAAATTCTTTCCATTTCTGAAAAAATCGAGTCTGAAAGTTTATTAAGTAATGCTTCAATTTAATTGATTCTAAATGTAACGGGAAAGAATAATTGACAGATGGTTATTCTACGAGCAGAAATAAGTGAAAAGTGTAGAACAGATTTCTTTCATTTGCAGCATCATTTTTGTAGAAAATGAACTGAATGTGTTTTGTGTAAAAACTGCCTTGGCGCACACATACTTGATAAATTTTCAAACCCGATGTCCTCGAAAACGAAGCATCTTGCGACAAACTTTTTTTATTCTACGTTTCTTATTTATTTTTATTTTGGAACTTTTGTCTAGGATTAGCTAAACTGAACTATACATAATAAATCTTCTCAAAAATAGCTTAGAAAAAGATAATATAATACGACAAAATTTTATTCTTTTCTTTATTTTTACGTGTAGACTCATTTAATTTAAATACAGATATTGTTGATGCAAGGTGTGTTAAAAGAACGACATGATTAAAAAATTCACAAGTTCGAGAATCAGTGAAAATGACGAATTTTCTGTAAATTTTAACTACATGAAAAGAGATATTTATCTCCTTCATTATACATTGAATTCAGTCTTTAAATTGTATCTATTTATTAAAAACGTAATATGTCCGTTTGGTTGAAGATTGATGCTCATAATTGTAAATTTTTCGTAAAAATTTGACTTCCTTAGTCACGTCACTCTTGCTACAAACTCTCGGTATGCAAAATCCATCGAGGATTGATCGTATTGGTGTGTTAGAATACAAGAAGATAGGAAGAAATTTTGACGATGTGGGACAGTTTGAAATGTGTTTGAGTAATATGATCGATGAGACGAGGGTTGGTTGATGTGTAGCCATGTATGATGTTTCATGGTTGAATGAGAATTAGGACAGAATCGATATCTAATGCATTTATTACATGACAGGTTTCGTAAGATGTAAGTTTGGAGACAAAATGACGACGATCGATCTGCACGTGTATGTCCAGAAATTTCTTGTCATTCTTATTGTTGACACAACTATCGTAAAATTGATTGTATTTTGATGGATTCATAATGAATAATATAACATATCATATGGATTAATATAAACTAAATTTAATAATAAAATTGAATGAATGTGAATTAAATTTAGTTTTAAAATTACGCCTATATTTCGCGAAGTACTATAAATCAGGCTTGGGCCATATTTGAAAAATAATTGTTCAAATAATACGTCATCTTATTTGAACTCGGTACGTTATCCTGAAACAATTTATCATTCGTTTATTTGAGCGAGCAAGTGATTTTTCTTCAGATTATTTGATTATTTGGTTATTAAATAAAATAATTTTTTATTCCATTTTTGTATCTCTTTTTTGCAAATAATTTCTAATTTTATTGTATAAGTTTTTTATTTCAGTGAATTCATTTTAAATAAATGATTATTTGCAAATGATTTATTCGATTTAAGATAATTAAGCATGATAAATTATTTGAGACGATCCGTTGCTACAAACTGTTACCTTTTTACCTTTATTTCATATAAAACTCGCCCAATCATGCTATTGTATAAACGTACGTTCCTACTGAAATTTCATTTCATCGTCCAATAATAAGACTCGAACGAGAGCAGCAATTTCAACGAGAAATAACGAAGTTCCTTTTTTGCAATTTTGCACTTCACTCGAGAACGCTCAAACGACGAAGACACAAGGAAACGATCGGAAAAATTAGCGTTGCAGCTAAGTAATTAGCACGGCTTGCGAGAGCATAAAGAGGCGAAGGAAGTTGCCCCATTATCGGACTTGCGATGAATATCGAAATTTCCAAGTGGGTGATTATGAAGCAACGATTACGCGAATCAAGATTGATGAGCTAACTTCGACCGTCGTATTATATGTATATCAGCGAGCATCTTCACCGTTCAACGTTGTTGCATTAAAGCAGAGATAAATGTCTTGAAAATAAATATATCTGTACTGCATCAAATAAATTAATAATTAGCTGACGACAATTATCATAATTAGATTGACCACGTTCACGCAAACTTATATTTTTATGAGAATAACTGAGGAAATTATATAACAGAAAATTGTTTCCTTGAACACTTTTCTTTAGACACTGTCATAAAATTAAATTTCCCATAAATGTATAAAAACTCACAATCCACCAGTAATCACCGAGATCGTGAAAAGGTGTAAGATTCGGAAGAAAATTCTAAATAAACATTCGTAGTCTAATAAATATAAAAATATATAACATAAAGGTAAGTGTCATTTTAATTGGTTTCAATAGAAGAAAGCTTGAATAAATAATTTTATAAAGCGTGGATAAATAATTTTGGACTAAAAATACAACATCGACCGAGCAACAAATGAACATCAAACCCCCCTCTTCCGTATGAATTTCAGACATCATCATCCCCCGGTGGTATTAGGCCACAGTTAGCAGGAACAACTACATTAACACTCAACCAATAATCCCATCGGTTTATCGGACTTTAATCCGATTATACGACCACCGTATTATAATTGACCGCGATTATTAGCCAGCCCGTAATCTCTCTACTTTATCGTACGCGTGACTTTCGCTGTGTCACGCCATTTCGCGCTGCATTACTATAATGCACGAAACCGCGAACGCTGAATCAGCGGATCATCGTACGCGTGTATGCATAATTACATTCGTGAAATTAAATGAAGTTTAAATAAATCAGAGCAAAGTATTCGGCTCTAGATTTGCTCGTGGGGCAAATCGACGAGATGTGTTTTTTTCGTTGAAATACATTTCCCCGAACTGAATCGGAAATAAGGTGGCGTTCATAACCTTGGCAAGTTCCGTGAGCTTGCATAATGCGCGAGTTTCGCTGTCGAAGGAAGCTTACTTTGCAAAGCTTAGCAGCCACACTCCTCAGAAAGGCCACGCAGCGATATTGAGAATCTTTCTTCGATGTTTGAATTTAGGAACTCGCGAGGGGACTTGAAAGTCTTCCTAAAAATTACACGTGATCTCTCTTTGACGCTCGAGTGGATCAATTTCTCTTCCTTGCAGCCCGTTCTAATTTTAAATTAATAATGCTCTTGTTTGGGGATTTATGCAATTCTTCAGTGTCTCTTCATGTTTCCAACGATGCATGGGAAATTTTATTTTCATTTTTACCAATTTTTGGTATAAATTAAACACCAATTATAAAATTATAAATATATATAAATTATAAAACCAGATTTAAAAATGCACTTTGAGCTTCAAAATTCTATATTTATCAACTTGTGGTAAATATACGATAGATGTATTCTTAAAAAATGAAAGAAAGTAATTTTATAGTAATTATTCAAGTGTGTGTGCCTTTTTAAAACGTACTTTGATAGATAATAAATATCGTGCACGTCAATTAAACTATTCGGAGGTCTAATCCGAAAGCTACCAGGGTGGTTCGACCGCCATAAATAAGAGTACCAGTAACGAGAGGCGAGGACAACGATGCCGAGAGTGTTTATCACCTCGGGGGAAAAAAATGTATGGCGACGCAGGTCCTACCTATAACGTCTAATACTACTTCAGAGGACCAAAAATCAATACATCCGCAAACGACTAGAACCAATCCATTCTCCTACGCAAATAAATCACGTCAACAAAAAAAAGTGATCACGGGGATAAACTCCGATTGAATAAAAGTATTGGAACGTTGAATGTGGAAATTTAGGAAATTAAATTTACATAACACAGAAATTGAAAAGACAATTCTTCTGCACTTTCAAAGCGTAATCTTTTGGGAAATTGAAAAGGACAATATTTATTAAAAAGTATAAATTTTCATTTTTGTTAATTTCTTAGTTGAAAACATGCGACGAATCTTCAAATCATCAAATGAGGAATCATTTTTCTAGTATTTAACGGTGTTATCGAAAATATATATATATGTGATTAATTAAAATACAACTTTTCAAATTAATTATAGGATTCTAACACTTATCGTTTTTATATATTTTTATATATTTTATATACATACGTAAAAAAATTAATCTCGCGACAATGTAAAGCCACCTCTCGAATATAAAATATACATGTATGTATATATATTTTACATGTATATTTTATGTAATACACATGTATATCTTAAAATATACCTGTTTAACAAATTTCTGCATAAATACGAACATCCCCGCGATTTTGCATCGTCAGTAAACGTCGCTAAAACGAGCGCCGCTCCTCAACCACTGTTTAAACATCGTCTGAAACCTTGAAGCAAACGGTGTTTAGGAAACCATAAATCCCCGTTTCACTTTCGGTGGCGCGCGCGCGACCGCGAAATTTCCATCGCGAGCAGGCGTTTCAGCACGCGCCCGCCCCCGCCCCCGCGCCAACTTTCACGCGACGGGGGCTCTTTGTTAGAGTGATAAATGCGACCTACAGCCGTGCCCGACCTCACGCATAAAATAAAGCGCTAAAGTATTAAGTAGGGCTTACGAGCGGCAGTCGTAACGATTCACCCTCTTGAATCAAGTGGCACCCGTTTCCTCTCTTTGTCGCCCTTCCTCGCCAACCATTCTTCTCCTCCTCTCCTCTCCACCCCCGTTCGCCACTCCACTTTGTGTCGCCACTGTTGCGACGAGCACTTTCGTCAAGGGACGCCGCCGCCGTTGAGAACGAAGACGAAAACTTTTGTTCAACGCAGCCAGCCAGGTATCCCGACCGCCTCGATCTTTCTCTCCACTTTTTCTTCTTCTTCTTCTTCTTCTTCTTCTTCTTCTTCTTTATGACTTTCTGCTTATAATCTACGATTATAACCACTTGGCGCGTTTACGTTTCGACAGGAATCAAGTTGGCAATTTGGCGATTTGCGAACTCTAGCGTGTTCGACAATGTCATTGGTTTCTGGATTTTTTTCTTCGTTCTTTCGTGTCCTCGGTCTCTGTTTCTCGTTTGTAGGGACGTTGATTGGCGGATTGTTTTATTGGAACTGCTTGGTTTACTGGGATTTGTACTGTACTTTTTTTTCTTTTTTTATTTCTTTTATTTCTTTCTCTCGAGGGAATTTTGAAGGCTTGGCGACTGTACAATGGAAGAATGTCTTTTCGCGACGAAACGAGGATTTGTTGGTTGATATTTAGTGACTACTCCTGAGTTGATTAAACAGACGAACGAAATTCTGATTTTTCTTTGTAACTGAACTCCTATACTGTTCCCGCATTTCATTGTTACTTTTGCTTCACAATAAATTAAAAAGATAGAATCAAAGAACTGTTCAATCAAGAATTCAGCCAATCGTATTCCAAATACATACAATATCTCCATACCACCCAAAAAATCAGAATAAATTTATAGAGCAATCAAACCATCCAACTATGAATTCACCTAAAAAGCCTCAGACATTCAATCATGTGTATTTCGAACGTAAAACATTTCTACTACATACGTAACCGGAAAATATCCAACCCAAAAATTCAGAATAAATTCATAAAACAATCAAAACATCCACCGAGAAACTTGGAACACTCAATTGTGTCTTGAACGCAGAATATTTCTACCACTTCTATATCACGTAACTGGAACATATCCAACCGAAAAGTCAGAATAAATTTATAAATTCAAAATAATCAAACGAGTCCACCGAGAAATGTCTAGAATATTTCTATTATTTATATAGGACATATACTTGATAAATGTTCAAACTCGATTTTCTCGAAAACGAAGGCTTTACTGAAAAAATTTTATGCTTTCTTTTCCTCAGTCGTACCATATCACGCTGTATATCACGTAACCAAAATATCAGAATAAATTCATAAAACACTCAAATTATCACGGATTCACTGAGAAATTTCAAACACCCAATCACGTCTCGAAAGCAGAATATTTCTCTTGTTTATACATCACGTGACCAAACAATTTATCAGATCCACCAAGAAATTTCAAACGCCCAGTCACGTCTCGAGCGAAAAATATTTCCATTTACATATATCACGTAACCGGGAAATATCCAATCAAAAGTAATCAGAACAAATTCACGGAACAATCAAACCATCCCACTCACCGTGTTCACCGAGAGAGGCCTCAAACAGCCAATCGTGCCTCAATATTTGTACTACCTATTTCACCTAACCGAGAAATATAACCCCGTTTACAGTTTTACGTCCGCCAAATCCAACACGACGATGGAAACTTGCTCTCGCCGGGCCAAAGTAAACCGAGATCCCCGCGACGTTATGTACGTACATGTGTGTAACGACGTGCGTGTAAGTAAGTGGGGCGAAACGCGACGATTCCGACTGCACTATCGAGGACAGCAGGAAGCAGAGTGAAGGTGAGCTGTACGTATCTCGAAATGCAGAAGCGTTTAGGCGTTGCGCGCTTCGGGCGATCCCCGTCACCAGAAGCTGAGTGCTGGAACAATTATAAGCACCGCCGGAAGTCACCGGGTGCCTCATCCACCGCCCCCTTCTTCTCACCCCTTCACAGCCCTGTTTCCCTCTCGTCCTTCGCGCTCTGTCAGCCAGCGAAATACTCTGCGCTCTTCTTCTCTGTTCTCCTCCCCTACCTCCTGCCAGCTAGCTACCAACCCTCTAACGCCATCGTGCCCAGCGGGTATTTTGTCACCATCGTAATTATATTTCTCCCTTCGACCGATTCTTTCGCTGCCAGCAGAGAAATATCAATACCGCCGGTTATATTCGTCGCGCGGCGTATCTCGAATCGATGCTGAAGACTGCGTCGTGATTTGGCTAAGGGGAGGCGGGAGAGGGATTTTTCGGAACGATCGAACGCGCAGAGAGTCGGATATTTAAGTTTTGGTTTCGGCGAGATTTAGTCTCTATCCTTTGTTAAATTGACAATGAACAAGCAAATTTAGGGGGAGAGTTAAAGTAGATGTTTACCAAAGACTTGGTACTTTTTTTGACGATTACCGAGTCTCTCAAGACTGAGTTTTTCGTTTCAGGTACTGAGTGTGAGAGAAATCTGCCTCGGAAGACAGAAATTATAGCGCGCTGAAGTTCTAAGCCGATTTTATCGACGAGTATTTTCACTGCTCGCTTAGTTAATATAATAATTTCTAGGCACTGTTTTACTTTTACTAGCGTTCGATGGATATCAGAGTGAGATGATATCATACTGAGTGTGAGAAAAATCTGCCTCGGAAGATAAAAATTATAGCGCGCTGAAGTTCTAAGCCGATTTTATCGACAAGTATTTTCACTGCTCGCTTAGTTAATATAATAATTTCTAGGCACTGTTTTATTTTTACTAGCGTTCGATGGATATCAGAGTGAGATGATATCATACTGAGTGTGAGAAAAATCTGCCTCGGAAGATAAAAATTATAGCGCGCTGAAGTTCTAAGCCGATTTTATCGACAAGTATTTTCACTGCTCGCTTAGTTAATATAATAATTTCTAGGCACTGTTTTATTTTTACTAGCGTTCGATGGATATCAGAGTGAGATGATATCATACTGAGTGTGAGAAAAATCTGCCTCGGAAGATAAAAATTATAGCGCGCTGAAGTTCTAAGCCGATTTTATCGACGAGTATTTTCACTGCTCGCTTAGTTAATATAATAATTTCTAGGCACTGTTTTACTTTTATTAGAGTTCGATGGATTATAAAAATATTCCGATTCTTATTGTTCGGAGGAAACTCGACTTTTCTACATCAAGGTCAATCGTTTCGTTTCTTGAAAATGAAACACTAGTTAAATTAAACCGATCTTCAGTATCAGTTCAGCTCTCAAATGTCCGAATCGATTCTTCGTTCGGACAATTTTTTTGTTCGACGAAATTACGGTGCCCCCGTATCTACCTGACGCCATGCAAGCAAACAAAAATTGATATTCTCCTGTGATGGAAACGAGCCACAATCAAACCAGACGATGAGGGAAACGCGATACGGTAACGCGATTATCGAACAATGCACGTTTATTGAACCAACAGAATTGGAATAAAATCTGATCGAATACCGATGAAAACCTGTCTGAACATTTTAGTAACTAAAACACCGAAATTTCCACGTTATCGTTCATCCCGTAAAACCAATGAAATTTCACGAAAGATAAATATCAGGTAACAAAATAATGATTTTAACATACCAAAATATATCAAAATTCATTGCTAGCCTGTGGAAATTTACATTTGAATGAACAAGTGGAAATTAATCTGAGATTAATTTTATCTATTTTATTTTTATTAAATAAATAACTTTCTATTAAACATTCTAACGAGTATTAATCAAAATTCATTGCTAGCCTGTGGGAATGAACAAGTGGAAATTAATCTGAGATTAATTTTATCTATTTTATTTTTATTAAATAAATAACTTTCTATTAAACGTTCTAACGAGTATTTTGTGTATTTTGAATATTTCACACAGTGGCTACAATCCTTTGTACGCGTCTTTTTCATGATTTCAGGATTTGAAAGTATTACCGAAGAACGTAACTGAAAGTGATGAAAAATTATCGATATCTTAAACTGTTACAATCTCGTAAAAGAAAACCATACAACGATCTACTTCATCTCGTTGTAAAGAGTGAATCTTTTATCTTTGACTATCCCAAGTATGATTTTTTCATCAAAGATATTTTTACATCAGTGTAGCAGGTGGTAAAGTAAAGCTACTTTTATTCTCGCAAATTGTAAAAATTATAACGTCTCTAGAAACATTGAAAAGATATTTCCCTTTTGCTCGTCAAATTAATTGTAAAATTTAATATCTAAATTGTAATATTTAAATTAAAATTATAAAATTGTATATAATTTTATAATTGTAAAATTTAATACTTGTCAAATAATTTGTAAAATTTAATATTTAAATTGTAATATTCAAATTAAAATTATAAAATTGTGTATAATTTTATAATCGTAAAATTTAATACTTGAATGCAATTATAACTGTATGAGGTTTCACCTTGTAATCACTGTATATTTCGTACATTTAAACTAGATTTCTGTGTTTCTAAATTTTCTACAAGCGCGTAAAAATCTGTGGTCTATCGATTAAAATTTAATCTTCGTGCAACACTCACGTTTTCGATGGTAGGACTTGGTAGTGCCCACTGAACCGTGGATGTTGTAGCCGCGGCACTCGCAGGACGTCTTTTATTCACGAAATCGACTGGTAAACTGTAATCGTCGCACAGGGAAACCTGCAAGTAAAAAAGTATGTAAGCATCTAATGACTCACAGTCCTATTTCCAAGTCTTGGAATATATTAAATTATTCTCTTGTTCAACTATGTCGCAATAAAATATCTCTTCTTAATCATTTTAAAGATCAGAAAATTAATCCTATTGCGTTCTTTTGTATTTTCAATCCGCTTGCAGAATACCTTTAGTTTAAACGATGTGTGAAACAATTCTTATTAATACGCATTAATCGTTACGATTTTATGTTAAACATCTTTTTAAAATATTATTAAACATATATATATATATATATATATATATATATATATATATATATATACAAAATATTATAAATCCCGACTGTAAAATTGAAATATAAAAATTCAAGTATCGCAGCGAAGTTAACAAAGACTTGACCTATTCCCCTTGTACGGTCGCCATATTTAAATCCTTCCTTTCAAAAGAGAAATGAAAACGCAAGTTTCGTTTATTAGCAAAAGTGCAACAGTTTATTACCACGAACATTGACCAACCGCGAAGCTACAACACATTTTACGAAGTAATTTGACCAAAATTGATTTCACGTTGGTCACTGCAACCCTTCGTTCCTCTCTACAGCGAGACCACCCGCGGGACCATTACACCAACAGAATTCATACCAACGAAAACATTTGCGCGCACTCTAAACAAGCGTGACAACAACGTTGTTACGCCAAAAATCAATTAGCCGCGCCATCGTCATACTCGAGCCTCGAGTACACGGTGCCGGCCTTGGCAACGGACCTCGGACTGAGCGCGAGCGGAATAAAAATATTGCCGGGTCGGTCATTAAGGGGGCATTTCCGAATTAATTCGGATAATCGTCCCGGCGCGGCCGTCGTTCCACGCACGCAGGAAGCCCCTCGTTCGCAACAATTTCCCGCTATGCACAGGCGGAAAGGAATGGGGGAGGAAAAAAGAAAAAAAAAAAAGAAAGGGAGAGAGAGAGAGAGAGAGAAAATTACCCTGCCTGCCAGTGCGTTAATCCCTGGGCAACGTTCGGAGCAAGAGCAACGCGTGCCTCTCCCAAGGTACCGACACATGCAGAAAAATCTCCGATGCAGAGAAAGAGAGAGAGAGAGAGAGGCGTAAACAACAAAAATCGTCGGAATAAAGAATGGTCGAGCGGCCATCCGGATAAAGACTGAAAATTGTGTAGGATAGAGAGACCCCTGCCCCCCCCTCTTCCCACCCCCAGGGGGGTCGTGAGGGTGGCGAATATGGCGGGCAGTTGGCAGTGGTGCAGTGCTGAGTGATACAGCGCGAGGATTCCTCGCCACTCGACAAATCGCAGGGTAAGCACCCTGCTGCCTGCCTCGAACCTAGGTCCCAATCGTTCGAGGACCAGGGGGCCGGCTCATCAGCGATATTTACTGTCTGCTACTGGAGAATCGATCTATCGACGGTCTCGACCGGCGTCTACTGGCGTGTGGCACCCTCGGCGGTGCCACCCTTGGCCTTCCCCCGTCCAGAACGACACCCGCACGGTGGCCGCAGTCAGAGAGCAGCCAACACGGCCCACCGCCTACGTCTGTGCATGCATATAAATCGAGACAATCGCGGATCCCCGGGGGCGGCTTATCGCGCTGGAGTTGAGCCGCGGTGGGGTGGCCGAAGCGAGCGCCCCAGGGAGACCAGGGAGAGACCGGGCCACCCAACCTATCGAGCATCTAGACACAGAGAGAGAGAGAGAGAGAGAGAGAGAGAGAGAGAGAGAGAGAGAGAGGGAGAGGGTGGGGAAGAGTGACGCAACGAGATTTAGAGGAAGGGGTTTGTTGCCACCAGGCAGAGACCCTGCATGCAAATGGTCCGCATTTATCGTAAGCAAAGACCGACCGTATGAATATGTGAAGTGGCGAATGAAACAAAACGGAGAAAAAAAGGCGAGCGCGGCCTTGAGTGGCGGCAGAGAGGTGCAAGAACGAGCGAGGTCTCGTTCGATCGAATGGGAATGACGGGAAGACAAGTTGTTGATGGTGTTTTCAGAGACGTGTAGGAGGATGAGGAAGATGGACAAAAAGTCGGCGCTGTCGATGCGAGTGATCGTAGTGTCGTCGGTTATACAACCTGTAGTTGCTATATTTTTATAATCTTATTACATTTTAAATTTATTTATTATATTTTACATTTTTATAGTCTTATTACATTTTAAATTTATTTATTATATTTTACATTTTTATAATCTCATTACGTTTTAAATTTATTTATTATATTTTACATTTTTATAGTCTTATTACATTTTAAATTTATTTATTATATTTTACATTTTTATAATCTTATTACATTTTAAACTTATTTGTTATATTGTATATTTTTATAATATTGTTCTATTTTAAATTATTATTTTTGCATATAATTAGTACAGATGGCTTGCAGTGTGAAGAAATACGTGAAAGAGGAAAAGTATAAGTAAAAAAGTTTTTCTTTTTGAAAAAGGAGAGAGTCGATTAGAGTCGTGAGAGAAACTCTAAAGAGTTGTTGAAAAAGAGTCGATTGTGCTGTTAAAAAAGATTTTATTTGTTAATCTGTGTTCTTTGTCTCGTCCAATTATCTGTTGCTTTATCACTAAATTTAACATTGTTATTAAATAAATATCATTTACATTTAATCTCTACATAATTTCTGCTGGTCGTGAAGATCGTAAGACTCGAGTTACACTTACGAGTGTTTCTCCGTTTCATTTTTCTTCACGAGACTTAATTCTCCAAAGTTCTAAGTTGTTGGGTAGAAGTTTCGAGATTTCATTCGAAAACCAAGTTCCGTCAACGTTTTCGTTAATTTTATAATAATTTCAACGGCCGAATACATATGTATATACAATCGACTCGATTTCTTTTACGTAGCTGCACTTCAAAGTGTGATCCGATGCCACGCGCACCCTCTCTCGAAATCGCGAAACTGATGCGTTTCGTAAACTTGGCCGGCTTCGGGGCTAGGTAGAGAGATACCTAGAAACCTAACCCTCGTGCGCGAGAGGAGAATTCCTGTCGAGTAGGAGGAAGCCAAATGCGAACTAGGCCGACTGGCTAGACCGTCGTAGCTGCGTGGCCAACGCGAATCTGTAGAAATCGCCAAATAGCCTGCAGCTAAAGGGTAACGTTTCACCGTTTCAAATTATGGTCGTTGGTAGGGGAAGGGAGGGAGGAGGAAGAGACAGCAACGCCGCAAGATAAATCGCGCCGATCCTTCCTTGCAATATAACGCCGGGGAGAAGTTCGCATTTCCCCGAGAGATGTTGGATTCTATTTTCCTCTTTTATTCTCCCGCCGTTTATTATTCAACGCTCGACTTTAAATCCCTCTCTTATCGCCATTTTCGTTTGGCGGAAATATTTGATAGACATTGTCACGCGGGAACGTCAAAATGCTTAGGATTGCTCTGTGAGTGACAGATGTCCGTCTCGCAGAATTCTCTCTCTTAAATTTGTTGATACAATTGAAACTGATATGTAGCTTCAGAAGAAAGGATCTTATTTTCAATGCGTGGATCTTATTTTAATGGAACTATCGTGCGCTCTTTTTTTTTTTCTTTTTCTTTTTTTTTTTTCTCGAAAATGATGTTACAGTGCAGTGGGTCGAAAGCGAAGTTAGAAACAGAAACTACATTTTTGTCGAAAAATTGCAAAAAAACCGATCTACCACCTGAAGGCTGAAATTTTCTCTCTTGAAAATAACAGTACGATTTTCTCTCACCATTTCATTGAACTTTGCAAATTAAGGTTAGGTGACAAAATATTTGGATTTCGTCACACAACCTTTTTCTGTAAACTTATTTTTATCAGTTTAAATTATCGACAATATTTCACTGATGCAATTACGCTCTTCACTGTACACGTATTATACCATTTATGAACTTTTCAATTATTCAAGTTTCAATTACGAAGTTCACTCTAAATATTCTACAAATAACTTATAATTAGTTCCCTTGACTTTCTCGATCCTCTTCAAACAACAGTGCTTCCTTGCAATTTCAATTTTCACAGATTTTTAATTCTATTTTGCGTATCATCCGCGCGATGAACCTCGGTTTTCATCCAGTGTATTACCGGCGATAAATCACTGTCCGTTGGACGTTTAAGTCTCGTTTAGAAGAATCTTTTCACACGGTTGACGCCTTCGAAAGTGATTTGCTCGCTCATAAATCTTCAGAGCGGCATGAATTTCACGGTGGCTCGTGTCCGAGTTAGGTCTGGAAGAACGGTCGAATACTCTCGGGCGCCGACATTTATGAAGTGGCCGCGTTACTCGACGCTTTTCTCACAAAATAATAGGAGTTTCTTCGTTAAAAATTATCCGACGATGCAACGCATCGCAGATAAAAAAAGAGAAAGAAAAGAAGAAAAGGAAAAAAACTGGAGAAGAAAAGAGATTATTACTGTCGTTCCAGTAACATTCCACTTTCGAAATATTTATTTTTACATGCAGTACTCTCGAGCATTCAAGTTTAATTATGCAACGTTGGGTTTATTATTTTTAAAATACGATCTTTAGAGTAGACTATTCAAAGTTTAAACTTTACTATTTAAAGTAGACGGTAAATCTGACAACGGCTCATGGATAAAAAATTCAAATTCCCCGCGTTTTTAGTTTGAGAGAAAATATATGTATAAAAGAAGTGTGTTCTCTCTCCGATGGTAAAGAGAAAATGAAATATCTATTAGGGAAATAGAAAGAAAATTCTATATACGAATTTAATTGGTCATTGCTAGCTGTGTTACGAAATCTAAATTTCTTTTAATCAAATAAGGAACATCCCACAACTTCGATTTAAAAATAATCCCATTAACATAATCAGAGGGGTTCCAACTCGACCATATCATGAAACATTGATACGCGGATACACTTTGTATAATTAAATAACCGGCAAATAAAATGAAATTGCGACGTGCACTTGGCACGTTTCGTTTCTTGGAAAACTTGAAACACAATTAAAGAGAAAGAATTGAAATTCTTCGAGTGAATGGATTGAAAATTTTCGTAAAAGATATTAAAGAAGTAAGTAGAGGAGAAAGTTCATTTTCGGGAATTTTATATTTTTCTCCATGTTGCGTACATTTCATTCGAATTATTCACCGTCACTTGTTCCACCTAGATTTTGCAATTTTCTAAAGTTCCAATTTTATGATAAACTTAATGATAAAATGATAAAATGGTCCTTTTAAATTTCTCACAAATACGTAAAAATCGAGGATCTACTCCGAAATAATACTGAAACAATTGTTACTATCATTTTCTCAAAGAAACCATGCTTACCTAATTTTCTAAAAATGAGAGAAAAGAAATAATTCAATTTTCAAAAAGATCTTTCAGATCCATTGAACGCTCAGCAAAAAGTAAAATGGCGAAGAAGGAAAAACCAAAGTCTACTTTAATCACAATACTCGCTTACCCCTAAAGTGTACCTATTTCTCAGAAAAAGAAACAAACAAATTACCAAACAAGCTACTTTTATGATTCATCGAAGATTCAACAGAAAGAATAAAAGCCAAAAAAAAAAAAAAATTCCAAGTTTAAGAAAACGTTGAAACAACCACAATACTTTTGTCATTTCTTCAAAGGAACTGCGCTTGCATCCAAAGTGCACCCACTTCTCTAAAAGTGAAGAAAAGGAACAAACATATTACCTTTATGATCCATCGAACACTCAGCAAAAAGGGGAAAAGGCAGAAAGGAAAAGTTCCAAGTCCATTCGAAAGAAACGTTGAAATAACCACAATAACTCGCGTCATTTTCTCAAAGGAACCACGCTTACCCTCGAAATGTGCCCACCCCTTGAAAGTGAAGAAAAAAAAAAAAAAAAAAAAAAAAGGAAACAAAAAAATTACCAAACAAGGTACCTTCAGCTCCATTGAACGCTCAACGCAGAGAGCAAAAGAGGGAACGAGGGAAAATCGGCAAATAGCCGCTCTTCAAAGTTCCGCTCCCTTTTCGGTATCGAGGCAATATACGAGTGTTAATTCCGTTCATCGAGTCGCGGATAGAAAGGAAGAAGGAAAAAAAAAAAAAAAAAGAAAGAGGCGAGCGAGGGTGAAATCGCGATCCCCCGCGTGGTTGAAAGCCTTTTCGTATCGGAACCCTCTGCCGGGTCGTTGATTTCCGTGGAAGGAAAACGCGGCCGCGGAGACAGGCAGGCAGCGGTTCCTCCTGGTCGGTGGAACCACATTCCGCGCAGCCGAGATTAAGCGGGAATATTTAGCAAATGTTTCGCATAAATCAAAGCGGTGCAATATGTTGGGAGTTCGGGGCGAAGCTATGTAAATTCATGGTAATATCGCTTGGCCACCCCGCGGAGTGCGAGGCGTTTCGATTCGCGGCGAACGAGGGAGGAGTGGGAGGGAAGAGAAGTTAAACCGAACGGGAGAAACCAACCGGGAGAGCATTCGACAGAGAATGTAAGTACCGCGTTTGCCAGCCGAGTTTCGCGGGAACTCGGACGAAAACTTGGCGAACAACAGAACTTTCGAGAGAGATTAAAAATTGGAGGGCAAGCGGGGAATAGATTAGAAGGAAGATCGAAGCGAGGAAGGTGTGAAATATTCGATGTAAGATACAAAATTGATGGAATTCCAAATAGATGAGAATTGAAGGAATTCTGAATAGCAGAATACCTAGAGTAATAAAAAAGGGAATGAGGGAGTACGAGAAACAGAAAAGGGGAATTTTTTGATCCTGGAACTAAAATTTGATAGATTTCGAAGAAATTTCAGAAACGAGAGAACCATAGAACAATATTTTCAAGAGATCTTCACTTCGAAAATAAGGGAATAAATTGGCAAACAGACTGAATACTTCCAGACGTCATATTCGATTCAAGATCTCATACAAGATACAAATAAAAATTCTCGAGAAGATGGGTAGAATTTTAGAAGCAAATTATTCTCGATAGAAGGCTAAAATATGAAAGGAAGGAAAAAAGAAACAAAAGATTAGTAAAAGTATTATGGAACGTTCAAACAATCTGTGAGGTATGTAGAAAGTCAGAAAGAGAGAAAGAGTTAAAGAGGAAGAAGGAGAATGGAGACGGAACGAGCATGGCCCGAGGAGGGTAGAAAGCGCGTATTTCATGAACCCCTAAAGCAGCCCTAAGCATTGCTGCAACCGCCACAATCCCATTCATTCTCTTTATGGGCTCCCAAGTATTTGGGAACGGGCTTGAATAAATCGGAAATTTGCCCCTGGGAAACGGGCCACATCCCCCTCCCCCCGCGATTTGCTTACGACTTTCGAACCGGTCATTCTCATTTACCCTGTTACACACGAATCTTCGTATGACTTATCGTTCTCTATATAGCGTGTGCGCCTGATAATTTCGGCTGAATCGATGGCGCTGCAAATAGCCAACTATTCCTGGATTTTCTATCGCTGGATTACAATCTACAGAAAATGATCACTCTTTGCATATCGAACAAAGTTCAATGTCCGAGTCACTGAATCATTTAATTTAAAGTATCTTGGTCTAAAATTTAAAGAGAAAAATTTAAAAGTGACACAAGACACAAGAGAGACTAGTTTAAGCATTGATAATAAAACTACGAATCGTTCGTTTAACAGAGATTTGTATCACACTTTAAATATTTCAACAAATTTCTTGCGAAAGTACACTCTGATTGCACATGACTGCACAAACATCCGTGATCGATGCGAACGAAACGAATTTTGATCAACTAGATTAATTACATATTTATAAATTCAGAATTTGAATTATGACTCAACCTTTTTCAAATCTCATTGTAACGTTCCACAGAGCGAGAACGTGATCGACGATTTATGAAACGTGCAGCAAACCACGAACAGCGCGTGGAAATTGTACGAGCGTCGAGCATAGTTCGCACGGGTGCAGCGACCGGCATAATTAATATTTCAAAGTAAATCACGCGGTACAATCCGGCAGTAGGTGAGTTTCGCAAAACTATGACAAAGCGACGGAAGGGACGGTTTCATTCCTCTAGTCCAACTATGCGGGGAACGTGTTCCACGGAGACGGTGAAACGCTCAAAGCTATTTACCGAGCGAGATGTCGCGCAGAAGCAATAAAACATCGTGCTAAACGCTTCATAATTCTCCACGCGAAACACAACTCTGTGTTTTACCACTGTGTTCTCTCTTTTTTTCTTCTTCTTCTTTTCATTTGCTGAAACGAGCAAACACGCGGCGATGCTTGGCGTGTTGTAACGACAGTGACGAAATTTTCAAATTGAATCTCGGGAAAACCGAAAAGATATTAGAAAATTTGCACGAGAAAGATTAACCTTTTTCAGAACTGCAATAATAATATATATATATATATTTTTATATTTGTAATATCTGAATCTCAGAGAGTGGTCACATATTATTTCTGTAATTTTCTATCATCCTCTGAATTATTCTCTGATTTTAGTATTCTTCTGACGATGATACTTCAAACAAACGAATGCTCGTTTTAACAAACTCGCGTTTATTTATTACACACGAACGTACGAATGTGGACAAAATTTAATTTCGGTTCAATCTAAACGTACCAAGACGCAATACTTATTTCGAGTCGTGACGTTGCAGCTGAAACGGAGAGAAAAGCTGACAGTTACGGCGTGTCAGTATGTTTGAACAGGGGCGAGTTTAGGAACAATCGAATCACGCAAACAGATCGATCACGATGACACAATTAACCCTTAACTTGGCAAGGGTTGAAACTTGAATAGCTAAGGGGTCTGACGGTGATGCCTGCGCAGAATCCCTAAACGCTCGTTAGTAAACTGTAAATTTAGCAGCTCATGGGCTGATTTGCATCTGAATCGAGCCACGTAACCAGCGCGGTGGAAAGAATTCGCCCCCGCGATCGGAATTTTAATCTCTTTCTCCCGTCGGATATATCGATTCCCGCACTTTCCGCCAATTTATTTGATAACTTCACCTTGCCTGGAATCAAATTTCACGATAACTCACGACAATCTTTAACGGTGAAAAATCCAATTAACGAGAGACCGGACTAAATTATCAAGCATGGAAACAAAATTTTTAATGGAATTTATTCAAAATGAAGAACAACGTGAGACTGAAAGTAGTTTATTAAAATAAGCTGCTGATATTTCTAATTCATCTCATTTATAATTAAATGAGCCAATTTCATTTAACAAAATATATTACAGCGAATATGTCTGAATATATCTGATTTCATCTAATAACAATTTATTACAAATTTCATTGTTGAAAACTTTACAAATACACTTTACGAATAAAAAATTCTATCCAATTACAATCATTATGAATAGTTTCCGTATTTTTGAATATCACGAATATTCTGTATATTCTGTATTTTCGAATATTACGAATACTTCCTGTATCTTTGCATATATGAATCGTAAACTGCACGAATACACACGAAATACGTAAAAATCCGCAGACTGCCAATCGAAAAGCTTTCGAAAATCCGAAATTATTTCCACTTTGCCGCCTCTACCATTAATTGCCACGAGTCCTTCATTTTCTTTCTTTTCTTTTTCCACGCGAGGACGCTCCCTGCCTGCGTGCTGTCGCGAGCAAAGCAAGAAATAAGGACCGATCGGAGCAAATGAAGCTAATGGTGATCGATGACGAGTGAAAGCCAGAGAATTCGAAATCTCCTCGAACGAAGCGAGGATGCTCTAGCCTTGGACGCACAGGCGTATCGCCCTCACGAGCCGGTACAAGGTAAACGCGTTAAAGTTTCACGAGTGGCAGACGCACGTCCCGAACTTACCCTAGCAGCTATTCAACATCGTTTTCGTAAACCCACGTGCAACGTGGCCAATCCCTGCAGCCGCTGCTGAATCGTCGTGTCCACTCGTTTTTCTTCGTTCGTACGGTTAATATTAGTTGCTCCCGTGGGTAACGTTCCGCGGCCACTGAAGAGTTGAAAAATTGTCCCGATCGCTTCGTTCCGACGACGAAGGCCAAGTTACATACACGCGCGCGCGTCGAAGTGATAGTGAATGGCGAGTGGAGCAGGAGAAAGTGGCGAAGTGAAAGAAATATTAGGAAGCGCAAATACAGCGAGGAGCGTAAGTGACAGTAAAAAAGATTGTCGATGATTTAAATTGATACGAAGCGGGTTTTGTGAGGAAAGTTTGTAAAGTGCATAAAGCTTAGTTCGATAGTCGTGAGTCTGTTTTCTTTTCTTTTTTTTTTTTTTTTTTCTTTTCTTTCGCGAAGATAGTTTTGCATCGTGTAGCGAGTGGAAAAGTTCTTTGAAAGAAACAACCCGCAGACACTTCCGTTTCGAGAGTTTATTTCAACCACGCTCACTCACAATACAGTAGTTTTATATAGTAGTTTTATACCATTTGAGACACTATTACTTATACTATTTATGTTTATATATACTATATATACTATAAATATAAGTAATAGTAAGTATAAGTAATCGTGTCTCAAATGGTATAAAATTACTATATAAAACTACTGTATTGTGAGTGAGCGTGGTTGAAATAAACTTATATATAAATAAACTTATGTATATATTATATTTACATATATTTTATATGTACTATATATACTATAAATTATACTTATTTATATATTATATATAGTATATATTTTTATATACTATATACCATATTACTTATACTATTTACGATTTTGCACAACTACTGCGAAAATGGTTGTAATTTAATATAAATGCAATTGTACACGCAAAATAATGCAAAAACGAAGTACGAAAATCGTCCCATCTTTGAAAGAAACTGAAAAAAAAGAAACAACCCGCGAGTTGAAGAAACACCCTTCCCCCCGTTCTAAATTTCCACCGCTTTCACCTCCCAGTATCCAACGAGGACACTCCATCGAAGACGAACACAAACAGAAGTAGAATCAGAGTTAATCGAGATGGAACGAGTCAATCCAGTATCCAGCGGAACAAATACCGTCAAACAAAGAGGAAAAACCGGGGATTGCAGAGGAGTGAGAGAGAGAGAGAGAGAGAGAGAGAGAGATGCAGAAAGAAAAAGGAGGGAAAGATGGAAGCTAAGAATGCCGTGATTTCGTGAATCGAAGGACGAGAGAACCGGCGGTGGTCCCTTCGTCTTCATTTAAACGGATCCGTGCGTCCCTCGGTCCTTTCCGTGTCCTTTGGTCCTTCCAATCGGACAGAAATGTGCCACACGAAGGACCACAGGCCTTTTTGTCGCGTCTACAAGCCCCTTGTAGGGTCACGAAGGGTCGTGGCTCTCTTCAAAGCGAGAGAGAACGAAACTCGTCTCAAAGTCGAAGCGAAGAGAGACTCGGTTCACTCGTAGAAACGAGTGGAAACGGGGTCTATGCAATAAGAAGCTGGACTTGGGGTTGTCACAACGGTCTCTAATCGGTCGGTATCTTTAGAGCTAGCTCGTCTTTTCTCCTTCTTCTCTCTCTCTCTCTCTCTCTTTTCGATACCAGGCATCGTCTTTTATTCTGAAACTATCCCGACAAAGGTTCTTTAACGAGTGAATCTCTCTGCCGAGATGAAAGAACACTCGTGAATATTGCGTCTCTATTTAATCATCCGCAATTTCATCCATTGTGCTGTAATAAATAGGTTTTCGAGATATATCCGAGCGTGACCCCTGGAGTTTTGATATTTCAATGGTGATATTTCGGCGCGATTTTCGTTCAGAATTTGTAGAACTTGCGGAGGTTGAATGATTCTTGTTTCATAATAAAATTTGAAGGGCTTTAATTTAATTTTGGCTGGCGTTTTAATTTCCGTGCTTTTGTCTAAGTGTGCAAACTCGCTCGTGTATTATCGATTTACGCGAACAAAACTAAAAAGCCTTGAGCTTTTTAATCTTGGCAATCTATATTGCACTCTGAGGAGAGAATATATACGTCACAGAAGATGAAGAAATATTTTCTATTAACTTAAAATATTTAAGAAGTATTTTCCATTGACTTCAAATATTTTTCCATTAACTAAAAAATTGAAATCTGTTGTACATGTATCTAACTGATGATGATATAACAAAGAATCGAGGCCAACTAATTAAAATCTCACGAACAAGGAAAATTAGATAGAGAATTTCGACGAAATATTCGATAAAATAATTATTTGTTTGTATTATTGCCATTTGGTTTTTAATTTAAGACAATTAATTTGCATTTAATAAGTAAATTAAAAATTAAGTCCAACTCGTTAGAAACAGCACTTATTATTATATTTTAATTTAAAAAGTTAATTTTGTCAGATATCTAATATATATATTTTCTTATCAGATAATCTACATATGTATCTCTTTAACCATTAGATTTAAGATCAATGGTTAAATAGTGGCTTGATACTTTTTTAATTTAATATTCTTCCGATTCACGATGAAAAATTAAAAAAAAAAGATGAAGACGACCTTGGAAATTTTGTATCAAAAACATCATAACTTTTGCATCAAACAATTTCTCATCAGACGTATAATTTGAAGGTGACTTCAAATGTGCAAGTTACATGAATCTGTATACATTTTAAATCCAATAGAATCTCTACTCTCCCAGAATCGAGCATTCAAATCTTACAAAACACAAATTCCATGGACTACCAAATCTATACGATTTTATCTGCGAGTCTTAATGTACGATCCATGTATTGCTCCATCTCGTCCACCAACACGCGCCAGTTCTCGTCTTCGGGGAGGCAAAGTTTCGGCAAAGCTGGCCGGACGAAGTCGTCTTCAAGTCGTCTTCAAACTACCGCTGCCATGTTTTCGAAGGGATGAAGAACGGTCCTTGGCGCGTCGAAAGGACACGATGCTCAATTATACGAACGCAAGGACAACGCTCTTGGTCCCTAAGATCCCGGCGAAACTTCGAACGAGTGATCCCTGAGCGTTGCGTCGTCCACGGGAGGAGCGCGTTCGTCGCGCGGACTTGAAACTCCAGGTGGACAAATTACCGGAGGAGGATCGTTAAAGTTTCGCAGGAAGAGCGGAGAGCGACGCTCGAGCGTCTCCCGAGTCGGAAAATTCTCTCCCTCGGGAGAACGCGCCGCCGCTTCGGGTGAAAGTTGAAACGATCCTTCGAATGAAATACACGAATTCTCCGCGGTGAACGCGTACCACTACGAGTATGGAGATTACTCTCGACTCTCTCTCTCTCTCTCTCTCTCTCTCGACGCCTCGCTCTGCTTGGGGAGAAATAATTAACTTCCAGAGCGGCGAAAACGTTGTAGGAATATGAATTTTTTGAGAAACTTTCCTCTTGGACGAAGCAAGGGGAGCGATGTGATTATCGATTGCGAGAGAGAAGAGTAAATTTAAATTTGGATCGCGTGGAATTTATCATTCGCTGTATCTTACTATTGATTCTGACGAATTTAAAGTAACGTAAAGTAAATGAAAATTAATTTAAAGGTAATTCTCGATGAATTCAAGTTTATTTTACTTTATACCTGTGTTATTTGTTATGTTTTTTTTTTTATATTAATCTCGTTATTATTACGAGCTTCGATCGTGCAAACTCCATTTGTTTGAACAGAATTTCAAACAATGCTCGACCAAACGAAACATCGTTGATTGAATTTATTTATCTACTCGAACGCGAACTCCTGTTTCATGCGAACGACACACCACCGCCGGCAGCCAGTATCTAATTAATCATCAATTTTGAGATTAATTCAACAGAGAACGTCTGTATTTAATTTCGGCTCTGACGCCAGTGCAATCGTGTAATAATAGAATGCGCCGGAACGCAATTTCGAAAGCGCTAGGTGAGAGGAAAAGCTGAGGTAAGAACAATGTAGAAAATATTTGCTCGATATTCCCTCAACTCTGTAATTAACGAAGGTAACCTTGATAAAAACTGATAATATGATAAACAGATGATAAGCTTATTGGTCGTTAATAATTTCTATCCAATGATATCATACCGACGAATTCGAAAGAAAAGAATTATTGTATACTGTTCGGTCACTCGTTATGGTCCGCCAATCAGTTGCCAGTGCAAGGGGTTAAAACTACCATTGATCCTACAATATGTAAGAAATATATATAATTATACGATTTGTACAATAAGTATTTGTATAATAAATGTCACCCAGGCAAAACGAATGATAAGTTTATCATTACTTCTCAATAATTTCTATTCAGTAATATCATACCCACATACGAATTCAAAAGAAAAGAATTACTGTATGGTACGGTCACTCGTTATGGTCCGCGAGTCAGTTGCCAGCGCAAGGAGTTAAACTTACCATATGTAAGAAATATATATACACAGTATGTAAGAAATATATATAATTATACGATTTGTACAATTATAACAAATGTCATCCAGGCAAAACGAACGATAAGTTTATTATTACTTCTCAATAATTTCTTTCCAGTGATGTCATACCGACGAATTTAAAAGAAAAGAATTATTGTATACGGTTCGGTCACTCGTTACGGTCCGCGAAACAGTTGCCAGCGCAAGGGGTTGAACCTACCATTGATGCTACAGTATGTAAGAAATATATATAATTATACGATTTGTACAATTATAATAAATGTCACCCAGGCAATACAAATGATAAGTTTATTACATCTTCATAATTTCTATCCAGTGATACCGACAAGTTCAAAGGAAAAAAAAAAAGCGACGAATTATTGTATACGGTTCGGTCACTCGTTATGGTCCGCGAACCAGCGCAAGGGGGGTTAACCAGTGATGGAAAGTGTCCATTATCTCCGTGTCGTCTGACGATAATCTCAGCAGCCCGCAGTCATGGGACGCTGCTAGTCACGCGGAAGGGTTGAACCGTGCTGTTGCAACCCCTGCAGGTGCCTCGCGTTCACCCTCACCCGTTCACACAACCGCGTCTCCTCTCCCTCCGAGAGAGCGCGTGTAGGTACTCGTAGAAACCGGCGTGATTGTTCCGCCGGTTTCTCTATTGGGATAAACGTCGACCCCTCCTTATCACCCCTTGTCCTATGATGGAGAGAGGGTCGTCGCAGAGTCGCGGCAGCGGAACCCCATCTAGCCTAAGGGGCTGCTAATTGATTTTAGAAGTTCCTCCTTCGGGCCATCCTCCCGAAAACCCGGTTTTCCCTCTCGTACGTCGATGCTCCCGAGTCGGAGTTCCCGAGAAACACGGCGCGCCGTCCTGTTTGTAAGTCGACGTAACCATATCCACCCACTCCTCGAACTTTTTGCTCGGTTTGCGAGAAGCAAACCGAGAAGAATTTGGACCGTGAAACTCTGACCGAAAAAAGTCGCGGATACTTGTGAGATTCGTATTTGAATACGTGCGTCGGAAGTTTATTAACCCCTTGAGCGTTTTGTTTAATTTTGAGAATGTGAGCTGATGTGCTTAATTCTAGGCGATGACGAGTATATAGTCGAGGAAATACAGTGAATGCACTTGCTGTTAAATTACAACAAAATGATAATTTTTCTGGCGTTTCTTTGAAAAATGTTTAACTTTTATTTTTTTGTTTTGTTGCTCTGAAATATTATAAAATGTGATAAAATTATACTATATGTATATAATTGTTTTACCTAAATTTTACAATAAATAGCAAAAACGAATTTTTTTCTATATGGCGAATATACTCGACATGAAACAAAAAAATTCCATCTTTTCATGACGAGTATACTCGATATAAACGCTTAAGGGGTTAAAATATAACACAAGGGGATAATTAGGACGAAAAATGATTCCTTTGAAGAGTTTCATGTAGATTTTAAAAAAGTGATGGTAAAATGTCAGAGTTTCTTCAATTTTATCGACAAAGCAGTGAAAATAAATCACACAACAATCGTATTTTAAGGTTTTATAAATTTTAGGAGAAAATGTCTTCGCAAAGTTCCTTCAAAAGTATTAAAGTGAAATAAGAAATATCGTAGAAAGTATGAAAACGACGTTTCGAAGATGTTCGACGTCTTCGTGAGATCATTGCTACCAAGGGATGGTTCGGCAAAATATCACGTGAAATAAAGTACAAAAAATGCTGCAGAAAGTATCAAAACGACATTTCGAGAATGTTCGACGTCTTCGCGAGATTATTGCTACCAAGGGATGGTTCGGAGTTTCTTCAAAAGTATCGCGTGAAATAAAGTACAAAAGATGCTGTAGAAAACATGAAAACGACGAGTTAAAAGTGTTCGACATCTTCGCGAGATTATTGCTGCCATGGGATGGCTCGATGTTCCTCCAAAAGGTATCACGTGGAATAAAATAGAGAAACGCTGAGCCATTTTATGGTCGAAGGAAGAGGCGGCGAGGCGTTTCGAAATCCCCGCGGCGATATCAGAGCAAAGAAATAGGAGCGCTCTGGTTGGTTCACAGCGCTTAGGTTGGTCGCTTGAACGTGAACGCTTCCACGGAAGAATGTATTTTTCACGCATCGTCGCTCTGATATAAACGAACCTTTACCTCTCAACTTCATGCCGCGAATTAAAAGGAGAAGCGTACAATCAGCTGTCTTAAAAACTGGCACTAAAGTACACGTTTTCAAATACATGGATAGTGATTCTAATGTGAACAATGTGAATTTTCTTGTCCAGAGTATTTCAGTACGTTATGTGTAAAAAGTGAATGTACATATCTATTTTACAGCGTAGCTCAAAAGTTATCCAAGAATTAGTACATCATACTACGATGGTCACTGACGACTAAACATTTCTGTAAATATTTTAGAATGTCAGATCGATGAATATCACGAACAACGAACTTTAGATAATACAAGTAATTATGTAAAAAACGAAAAAATACGCCTTTATGTTTCGCCCGGTAAGCAAGAAATGAAAGTTAACGTGTTGAACTAAATATGAACTGCAAACACAGTAAAAGTTTTCCATCACAAATTGGATCCTGTATATATTAGATTAAATGATCGCAGCGGGTTTTCTTGGCACACAGTTTGCTACACAGTTTGCACGATACTTTACTCGCACTAATTTGGATGGACTAAGGGCGATGACTTCTGCGTTACAATAATATAACAGACATTAACATAAATATAAGGAAGACGCCGCGATCAAAATATGTATTGTTGACATCTATGGATATCCAACAGTATATTAATATTTTCTGGACAAAAGACTGTGAGATCAAGAAGCCTCCAGATCACTGACAATCGCTAATAAACCTACTCGAGAGTAAAAGTTGAAATTTCTCACAGTTCTTCAGCTACAGTTGCATCGATGCATCGTCGGTCCACCTGTAGCTGAAGAATAGCCCACAATACGACCAATCAGTCGAGAGGCTGTTTGAGAACGCCCATTGTAACAACCACGGCTCCGCGCTGGTGGCTTCAAAGAACCGTGGTGGAAAGATGAGAAGGAGGCCGCTTCCGGGAGAGAGCGTCTCGAAATGTTTCAGCTCGTCCAGCGAGCTTTCGCGTAAGAGGCGCAGACGGCGGCAAATCGCGGAAAACATCCGCGGTTGAGAAGCAATAGCCACTACGGCCTCTGGTTTAACGACGCAATCAAGCGCAGATCGTAGGAAAAAGGCACGATGCTTAAAGAGCAGACACGAGGCCAGGGTGATAACAAGACACGGGACCTTGAGGGCATTCTCGACTAGGCGGAACCACTCCGGTGAACTTGCTGCTTGTGGAAAAGGAGAGAAATGGAAAAAAGAGAAAAAATGAAAGAGAAAGAAAAAGGAGTGGAAGGAGCTCGCTTGCCGAGTCGTAATCACCGGCACTGCAACAATGCAGCCCCCAGGGCTACGGTTCTTCCCGTGTTCCCTCCCATGTCCACTGCCATCCCTCCTCTCTCCCGCTTTTCGACACTCGGAAAGCCTGTCGGGTCCGCTGTCTTCATCGCTGTCGCGGTGAACACGCAGCCGCCAACTCGTTCGTTCGCTCTTTTCTCCCGTGACACAACGTCCGCAGTCGCCAGAGACAGCCCGAACAAGACAGGACCGTACAATAAGCTTCCGGTTTATTAAAATACTCTTCCCTCCTCCCTCCTCCCTCCTCCCCGATCCCCTGGCCCGAACTCTTGCCAACCGTTCGTCACCGATCAGCTGTGTTTGTGCCTTGTATGTATGAACGTTCGCGTGGCTCGACAGCGGCTTTTCACGACCAGCGACGCGCCAGTTCGTGATCGATGCTAGACACGAAATGCTCGAAAACGTGCAGCAGCATTTGGGGTATTTTTTTTACCGGCGAAACGTTCTCGATCATGGATACGGTGGATTTCCATCGCGAGGTCTAAAACTCGTTTTATTCCTTTGCACGGAGAACGTGGCAACGAGTTCTAATCAATTGGTTTTTTAAATGGATGTCTTAAAATTTTGACGTTGGGTTGGACAAGAAATAATCGAGTGTTCTATTTTTTCTAACGTTCATCGTGTAATCCGATGTTTGATTGTTCAAGCTTGTTTCAGGAGAAAGGAGATGCACGATCTCGTTAGCGATTGCTTGTTTGGCGTCGATATCAAAATCAAAAACGGACTTTCTGAAAAGAGAAAAAAAACGATGTACAAGCTCTTGAATAATTAACAAAATGATCAAGCTTCTTTCATTTGCACACAAAAAGAAAACCAACCTAACAGAACGAACTAATGAAGATTAGTTTAAATATAATGTGAAATTGTACAGGGTGTATCCCGAATTTAAATGTCAAAACTTTGAGAGAGTATAGAGAACTAATAAATTAACGGGAAAGATTCTCTAAAGATTTGCTCGTTTTTGCTCCATCTCGGAGAAAATCGCGAGAAAGAAATAAAAATGTTTTAATTTTCTCACTCATTCGGTAAGTTCATTCGACGTCAATCGACTCAAGAGAGTAATTGACAATGAGAAATCAAATCGTAGCTGCATCGCGAAAACAATGTTTAGCTATAATCAGTGTGGTTAATGACCGATGTAATATTTGTATTGCTACAAATGGCTAACCTTCAAACAGTATCTTCGTCAAATGAACACTGTGGATAATAATATAGATGATAAAATCAATAAATATTACAACCAATCAATAAATTAAAATCAATAAATATGGCTGATAACGTTAATAAATGTAAGCAAATGAAACGAAACGTCCTCTTTGTTTCTTCTTTCGTGATTTTCTCCGAAATGGGACAATCCTCCAAAGTTTCGACATTTAAATTCGAGACACCCTGTATATACAGCTATTGCCAAAATATTCAAGACTCGGAGAGGAGATTTCTGGACCGGATCTCTATTTATCCTCGTTTCAGCACACCTCGTTCGAGAGGAATAACCAACCATTAAAGGACGAATCCATTAAAGGAACCAAAACGTAATCACCCCACTCGCGTCCCTTTTCATCCTCCTCCTCACTCGCCCCTTTTTTCGGCGCACCTTATCCCCCGCAGCGTTCGCTCGCCGCCTATTCTCCCCTTCCGGTGCGAACCCAAAGCGCGCGAGGTATTAACGATAACCCTGTCCTTCCCGCGGCACGCGCGAGCGAACAGCAAAAATCCGCGAAAAAGGACAAGCTCTCTTACCTACCCTCGGTGTCCCCCTTCTTCTCGGTCAGGCGGGCCTCGCCTCGCCTCGCGCTAAATCGTCCATTAACGCGCACTGAACCCTTGAAAATATCCTTCGGCGAAGAAACAAAAAGCCCACGGGTACAAGGGAGAAAGACAAGGATGAAAGAGAGAGAGAGAGAGAGAGAGAGAGAAAAAGAGGAGGGTGGCTCGCGATCCGACTACCGGCAAGATATTACGTAAGGGTGAGCCTGGCAGGCGAGGGATGGCTGGGAAACGCAGTACCTTTGTCGCCACTTAAAAGGGTCGTCGTTGTCGTCGTCGTCGTCGTCGTCGTCGTCGACGTCCACCCTCCTCCACCGAAACGTCGCCGACTTCTGCGAAGTCGTGCGAGACGCAGGTGGCCCGCTCGCGTTATCGTTCGTTCGCAGTTCGTCGAACACTCTGGGCGAACCCTTTCCTCTTTCGCGACGCGCGCGCGAGCGGAATCCGCTCCGGGCGGAAATGCGTGAGAGATCGGTTGAACGAAGCGAAGAAGGAAGCCAAACGTCGTTAATAACTCGCGGTACATTTAATGTACCGCCACCGGCGACGGTGTGACGTTTCGTGACGCGAGGGATGCCGCGGCGTGATTGCTAATTACAGAGGACTGAGAGAGAAAACGAAAAGAAAGAGAGAGAAAGAGAGAGAGAGAGAGAGAGAGAGAGAGTTATGGATGTTGTTAGGACGTGAATTCAAGAATCGTTTCTCTCTCTCTCTCTCTCTCTCTCTCTCTCTCTTTCTTTCTTTGGTCGAATGATGTTCCACCGAGGATTATGAATGGTTGAACGAGGGACTGTGCAGAGGGACGAAACGTGCGGGGAATTTGAATCGGAACAATGTTTAATGGAGGAGTCCTGGTTAGGAAATGGTGGAGTATAACGAGATCAGATCGACGGTGATGGATATGTTGGAGCAATGTAGGAAAATAGTTTGCACGAATGAGAGCGAGTGTAGACACGTGAAAAGCATTTGTAAGTAAAGGATAAAAGCAGTCGGCTTTTATGCGATGTAAACTCGCGATGCAAAGTTTTTAATTTGATCTCTTCCACTTGAGTGGAAAATCGTGAGGAAAATCCTAGTTCGAGTGTTATCTTGAACGCGAGATGTTCGACATCTGCAGAAATATTTACGTAAATTATACTGAATATTCATTGTTAGAGTACCAAGATGGCGTGATACCTCTCATTCGCGTCAATATTTATGGAGAACAATTAGTACGTTTTTAATTGCGTTTTTTTTTTCTAATAGATGAACGTGTCTTAAAAATAAAATAAAATGTAGCTGGCTTCGTTTTAAACCGCAAAATTCATTGTGCACGCAATACGTGATTGTTCACGCTTGTTTTAGAAAAAAAACAAATGCACGATCTTGTTAACGATTGTTCATTTGACGACGATTTCGAAATAAAAAAAAAATTTTCGTCATATTTTACTGTAAAGGAAAGGAAAAAGGAAAAAAAGACAACATTGCGCAAGCTCATGAAAAATTATCTGACGTGTGTGGTGAGGTACTATTCAAACTGCGGCAGTGTCAGAATTGGTTTCACTACTGACGAGAAGATATCAAATCGTTCTTGGAATTCTTTTCTGTCGAGAAAACTTGTTTGTTGCGCGCAATCACAAAGTTGCGTGAAAAATCGCGAAAGCTAATTAAGAAACAAAATAAAGTTTTTGTTTCTCATGAAAAATTCGCCTCCCATTTGCTCACACACAGAAAAAAGAACCGCAGTTACTTTTTGACCAATTTAATACATTGCTTTGTTCCAGCATTATCGCGAGACTTTGTAATATATTTTCTTACACCTCCGAGACCTAAATTTTACAGTGTCATTTTTATTTTACTTATAATTTAATATACATTATATAAATATAAATATTAATATTATATAAATATAATTATAAATATATATAAATTATATAAATATATTAATATTATAATATTAATTATATATATAAATTATATAAATATATTATATTATAAATATATATAAATTATAATATTGTATAAATATAATTATAAATATATATAAATATAATTAATATTATATAAATATAAATATAAATGTTAATATTATATAAATATAATTATACTTATAATTTACTTATAATACTTTCACTTATACTCAATCTTCTTTTAGATGAAAATATCTGAAGAAAATATCCGAGAAAGAGATCCTATAATATAAAGAATTCAGCGAAAGAACAAAGTAAGAAGCTTCTCTCTCTCTCTCTCTCTCTCTCTCCAACAAATTACACATTTATAAATACCGGAGAATTCGTTTCCGTGTCGGGCGCGTAGCCGGCGAGCGGAAGTGCTCAAGAGGGCGAAATTAATCTCGTTACACTGAAACAAACGAGATCCTCTCCTCGAGCTGAGCGGGGCCGTCCATTTTTCTAAAGTAATTATGCATTTCAGCCGCGAGATTATTACCAGACGGAAACGGTGCCATGCATCAACCGGGCACTAGTCTCTCCAGTCATCGTCCACTTATTCGACGCCGTTACCTCGTCATTGTATCCGTGTCCGATAGAGAAATGGGACAAATGCATCGCAATCTCGAATCGAGATTCTTCGGTCATCTCTCATCCCGCAACCAGATGAGAAGAGGAAAGGAAAAGAGAGAGAGAGAGAGAGAGAGAGAGAGGAGGTAGAAGAACAAGGGGAAACAACCCCTCGATACCGGATGCGCCGTAAATCCTGACGTTACATCATTAATGCGGCGGGCTCGTTAATTAATTCGCCAACGTTGCGGCCCCGGCCTCTCTGTGTACGCGGCGGCAATGGCGGAGGGTGGTTAAAGAGCCATCTCCTGGACGATTTGCTCTTCCGTCAGAGGAACACGCGCGTATTTATGCACGTCGATACGATCTAATTACCAGAATGACACGTCCAGAGTTTACCGCGCTCGGTTTACCGAAAAATCATTCGAACGCGCGCTGCCACTCGCAACGCGTGCAACGAGGGGAAGCTCGAAAGCATCGCGGATTCGATTTTCGACGTACGTACGTGTGCGTTGTTAGGAATCAGTTAGGTACGCGTATAAGAATTATTCGACTTTCGTCTGGCAATCCGACTCGCATTTTAACATATTAATTTCAGCAAAGACTTGGAGACTTTCTTCGAGCGTTGATGATCAAGGAGGTAATTAAACACTTTGTGTTCTCGCACTTGGACTGAAATGTCTAAGGACGATTAGAAACGCGGAGTCACGTAGTTATCGCGAGTCACAGGGAAAATGCGTGAGGGAGATCGGAGATAGCAAGCAAATTGACGTTCTGTTATTTCAAAGATTAGGAGCGTTCTTGGAAGATCAGGCCGCAGAGCGGGGAAAATAAGCGCCCGTTTGCGAGAGAAATTTAAGAAATTAAGCAAATAATTTAGGCGTATTTTTAATCTCCTTACAAATTTCTTGATATAATTTTGTTACGTATATTACACAGTTCCAAAATATTTGTTCTTGCATATTTTAGTATGTATCTCCGTCATGAAACTTAAATAAATGAAAAAAAGAACAATTCTTCTTTAAATATACGTTATACATTTCTTACCAATGTAGCATAAATAAATTTTGAACGCTGTGTCGCGTTCACACGCACACGTGCCGAAAAGAAACATTCGCGAATCCCGTGAGGATTACGGCGGGCATTTTCTATCCAGTCGGCTGTACAAGACCAATTTGGGATCGGTAAGTATGACGAATGGTCGCGGCCAACGCAATGTTTCTCGAGGCTACGAAATTACCTGGCTTTCATAAGGATTACGTGCAAACGAGTGGTATTTTTAAAGCTCCGGATGGAGGAAATGCTCGAAGCAGCTGCAGATGACGCGTCACCGTCTTTCACCCCCCTCACCCTCATGGAAAACATCTCTCGCGCTTTCGTCTCGTTTCATTTCTCTCTCTTTGAAATCATAAATATCACCCTCGCCGTTTATTTGCTTCCGGAATTGATGTTGACATCTCAGAGCATGGTGAATTTGACAAAACATGGAATTTCGTAAAATTTTATCGTTCGTAACGTGAAATTAAGCAAGCTACTCCCTCTTTCCTGTTATCACCCCCAACTAAATAAATTCCAACAACAAGTATCATCGTATTCCACGATCACAGGCTGACGCAAAACCGCCCGGCTGCAATCATCCTCTCGCCACAGAAAATCACTCGCGGCGTCCAACCGCGAACCATAACCAATCGAATGACAACATAGCAAAATATATTCCTCTCTACCACCAGAGATCTGTGCTTTGTCGTGCTTCAAACCTATGCCGTTATTCTTACTCGCCAGAATTAATCAACTAGTTAATGTTAATGGATTCGCCAAACTCTTCCTCTTTTATAACTCATGAAGAGGGTATTCTGGTAATCCAGCTTAAAAAGATCAATCTTTTTTTTTTACATTTTCTCAGAGTATATGCTTTCGAAAATGTCTATGTAAAATGATTTTCTTGAATTCGTAAAATTAGCAAAGTTATAGATGTTTAGAGGAAACGGTGTACTGCTCGCAACGTAAGTATGAATATTTTTGTACAACGGGTAACAAAAACTTCAAATGTGTTTTTTTTTTCAAAAAATATTTTATTTTATATTATTATTTGTTTTTATATTATTATTATTTTATAATATTATTATTTTATATATTATTATTTATATTTTATATATTATTATTTATATTTTATATATTATTATTTTATAATATTCTATTTTTTGCACTGCTCGATTGATCGTAAGTATGATTATTTTTGTACAACGGGTAACAGAAACTTCAAATGTGTTTTTTTCAAAAAATATTTTATTTTGTAACATTATGTTATTGTTATTTTATAACATTCTATTTTTTGCACTGCTTGATTGATTGTAAGTATGATTATTTTTGTACAACGGGTAACAGAAACTTCAAATGTGTTTTTTTCAAAAAATATTTTATTTTATATTATTATTTGTTTTTATATTATTATTATTTGATATTCTATTTTCCGCACTGCTCGATTGATTGTAAGTATAATTATTTTTGTACAACGGGTAACAGAAACTTCAAATGTGTTTTTCTCAAATCCATATTTTTTGAACTGGCTATTTCACGTTCTAATCGACCGATTGACTTCAAATTTGGAAGAGATCTTCACTGAATATACCTTTATCGCATGAACAACCACGAATTTCAAAATCTAATGTTTTTTTCTATTTTTGTTTACCACCCAAAAGACGAAAAGCACAAGGAAAATCGACATTTAAACTTCAAAATGCTGCCATTTTTTTAATTTTCGAAATTTCGGTGTTTCCGTGGTTCATGCGATAGCCATATTTATACTAATTAAGATGCATTTTGACTTTTCAGTTTTCAAATAACCAGATGGACCGAAATCACGTCGGCCATTCGAACCAGTGTTTTTAAAAACATGCTTTACCTAAGGCTATATAATCTCCACAACTTTCATTATTAATTTCGTTAAAAAAAAAATTGTAAATACTCTTCAAGTATGAATAAATCTATGTACGAAAACTGCGTACCAAAATGTATCATGGTTTCCTTAGAAAAAAGATTTCAAAAAAGTCGATTTTTACAAGCCGGATTACCAGAATAATCACGCGTGCGTGTCGCGGATACGGAAGCACGAGAGAGAGAGAGAGAGAGAGAGAGAGAGAGAGAGAGAGAGAAAGAGGCGCTCTCGAGACTCCCCGATGAAACAGAATCTCATCAAAATGTACGTGAACGCGTCGGGCATTGATTTCCGCGTCCCCGGGACTTGCTTCGGCCAGGCTTGGCGTCGGGCTTGTTACCGGGGCTTTTCCAGAATCGGCTCGCATCACGCTCGCATACGTGCATAATTAACGAGACGTGCCACGCGGCACGAGCGATAAATTTTGACGTACAAATCCGCAACGACACGGATCAGGCTAACGACGGATACGATCGGCTCTCCTCCTCCCTTCACCATCCTCCAACGACCTGCAACTTTTCGAAACGCCACCGCAACATGAACTGCCTAACACCGGGCGCTGCGGCCAACCACACTGCCGTCGGTTTTCGACGGTTCTCTCGCCGGTTTAACCCGGGGGACCAACCCCTGGGTGACTGGCTCTTGGTTCCTCCTTTTCGCGCGTACAACGCTGCACGACCGTTTCCGCTCCCCTTGCGAGCCCCTTCCGACGCTTATCGGCCCGCAGAATGCAGCTACTCGCACGGTTTAATCTCCACGCAGACCAGGATGTTCCGTAATAATTCAGTTGTCGCGTTCAGGACTATCGAATTGAGATTGAATCGAGGCACGCGTGTCCGTAGAGATGAGAGGAAGTCTATCGAGACGGTCTCTCGGATCTACGATCTGAATTTTGATCACGCTTGATGCGTGAAGCTTTCAGAGTCGTAACCTTTCCTTACGAAATATTTATCAATTCAAAAAATGATGAATAGCGTTTCACGTGGAAATTTTAACTTCAACATTCAGTTAATGTGCACCCGTAGCCTTCCAGTGCTCAGTATTGACCATTTCCACGCGTCAATCGCGACCATACGCGCGTCAGCCTCTAACGCGTGAGTCGTTCCCAAACGAGTTTCCCACTGAATTATTACAGAAGCTAGGCGAAGTCGGCTGCTGGCAGATTAAACTGTGCAAAGCCGATTTCGATGAAAGGCAGCTCTTCCTCTTACGCTAACATTAGCAGCCTGTTTTCGCAAAAGAGGGGGCGTAGAAAATACACACCGAGTTTCATAGTGGTGGTGGATAGACACGGACAAGAGAGGATACTAACTACTTCACCGAATAATAAGTACATAAATTACGTGGAAATCGTCCGGATTTATGGAGAACGTAACGACGAAACGATGATCTAATGAGTTTTGGAAATGAGCAGCTCAAACTTTTTGCGCGAGGACAAGTTGTCGCTCTTTCTTTCGACAGACAGACAAACGCGCGGAGAAGGAAATTTTATTAACGTTTAGGATCTAACGAAACAAACTTTTTGGAAAAAGAAATTAGAAATATATAACGAAGAGTGAATTATATTGAAGCATATTAAAACGTTCAGTACCTCCAAAGAAATACGATTAAGTCACTTTTATACTCGGATGTGATTTATGATGATGGCAATGGTAATGCAGTGATGTAAGAGGCACAAGGGAGAAGTGTGCACATACGAACATGCGTGTATAAATATGATAGACGAAATATAAAATACTAGAATATATAACGTACACAGAGACATTTTTATTAAGAAAATATATATATATATATATATATATATATATATATATATATATATATATTTCATACGACATTTACGAAAACTATAAAAATAAAACGTCACGTACCTTAACGATTTTTTTCGCTTTAACTATTAAAACTAGCAAATTAACAATTTTCCATAGAAATTTCACATGTTTGTAACAGTGTATTTTTAGAGACTTGAATGGAATATATAAATAAAAGCTTATGCCTTTTGTACTGTTGTAAACTTTTCCCTATGCTAGGAATCTAGCACTTTAATTTCTCTGCTACAAATTGCTTTATATTCTACTCGTAGTATAAAATTGACAAAGAGCAAACCGATTTTCCAAAATAAACAAAATGACCAATTTACAACTTTCCATATAAATTTTATATATTTGTAACAGTGTATTTTTAGAGACTTGAATGGTATATGTAAATAGAAGCATGTGTTCTTTATGTTGTTACGAACATTTCCCCGTTCCCAGCACTTCAATTTCACGCGTTAGCTCGGTAGCTCCATAAATAAAACCGTAAATACGAAATCCGAGTAAAGAGGAAAAGAAAAAAAAAGATTAATGTTCCATTCCACAAATCAGCCGATGAAAAATAGATTATTTTGTTTTCCCTGAGCGAGAAAGAACAAAAAATGCCTGCATAATACCCGCGTGTCTCGCCCCTCCCGCTAACCACTGTCAAGGAAGATAAAATGCGGAACCGGCGCGGCCGGCAAAATAAATCATCACTCGAGAGAACTCGGAAGCGCGATGACTTCGAATTTTACAAACCAGCCTGGCCACGATCCAACGTTGTTCATCCCGTGAAAATTATTTATTTATCCGCACGAGGCTATTCATTACGCGTGACGTGCTAATATCAACTGACCAAGCGGACTCGATTCTCCGCCATTTGCACGCTCGCGACGAAGAAACAATACCAACAGTCTCATCTCAATTTGAGAATGATTCGTGCAAAGTTCAATTGACAGTGGAACATATTTTCCAGTGAATGACAACCTAAAGAATAAAGAATCGATTTTAAAACTAATACACTTTCTAAGAACGTAGGACCCACAGGAGGGCGATTCGATTTTCTAGAGTGGCAATTCGAATGAGAGTCGTTAACAGTAAATTTTTTTGCATTTCCCCGAATGAGAATTTAACTTTCGAATTTTTCTCTTTCATGGATGTCGTGTTCTTGGAAGCTTATTTAGACTTGGAAGACTTTCCTTCAAAATAGTCATGGATGTCGTATTCTTTGGAACCTTATTTAGACTTGGAAAACTTTCCCTAAAAATAATCAAAAATTCACTTTTTGAATAATAAAAATTATATGTCATTGTAGTATTCAACTCCAAGTCGATAATAACCCATACAAATAGTAGATGTTACTTTAAATAATGAAAATTCTTCCTTCTGAGTAATAAAAATTATGTGTCACAGAAGACATCAGGATTTTAGAGATGCTTAGGTTAGATATGGCCAGAAAAAGATTGGGAACCACTGGTCCAACCTTCAGAATAAATTGTAATATTCAACTCCAAGTCGATAATACGAGTGGTAGATGCTACTTTAAATAATGAAAATTCTTCTTTCTGAGTAATAAAAATTATGTGTCACAGAGGACATCAGGATTTTAGAGATGCTTAGGTTAGATATGGCCAGAAAAAGATTGGGAACCACTGGTCAAACCTTCAGAATAAATTGTAATATTCAATTCCAAGTCGATAATACAAGTGGTAGATGCTACTTTAAATAATGAAAATTCTTCTTTCTGAGTAATAAAAATTATGTGTCACAGAGGACATCAGGATTTTAGAGATACTTAGGTTAAATATGGCCAGAAAAAGATTGGGAACCACTGGTCCAACCTTCAGAATAAATTGTAATATTCAACTCCAAGTCGATAATAACCCATACGAGTGGTAGATGCTACTTTAAATAATGAAAATTCTTCTTTCTGAGTAATAAAAATTATGTGTCACAGAGGACATCAGGATTTTAGA